>NW_007256815.1:251524-264190 GCF_000164805.1 Carlito syrichta
GCCCCGCCTACCCTCCACCCTCCGCCCAGGTGTTCGTGCAGCCAGCCAACGTGGCCATCACCAAGATGGACGTCAGCAACTTAGCCATGGTGATGGCGCCCAACTGCCTACGCTGCCAGTCCGACGACCCACGCGTCATCTTCGAGAATACCCGCAAGGAGATGTCCTTTCTGCGCGTGCTCATCCAGCATCTGGACACCAGCTTCATGGAAGGCGTGCTATAGCACGCGGGCGCCCAAGGACCCACAGGCGGGGACAGACCGGGAGCGCGGGTGCACCCGGCAGTGGGGGAAGCACGCAGGGAGGGGGGAGGGAACGTCCCAGCCGCGGAGGTAGCATGCCAGGCCCCGCCCGATGCCCGCCCTGGCCGCTATCCCCCAACCCGGCCGAATCCCACACTTGCTCTCTGAGCAGAGGTGCCAGAATTGCCCGCCCCAGCCTTGGAACCTCCTACCCTCCCCCCAGGCCCTCAGCCCCAGGCGCTCCCCACGTTGTCGTCTGCCTGGTCTTGGGTGCAGCCAGCGCAGAGGAGCTGCGGGAAGGGCGCCTCTGGCCCCCCACCTCATGGCCAGTTCCCGCGGGCACCGCCTCGCCCACCGCTGGCCACGCAGGTCAGCCCCGAGAAAGTGCCTTCTGTTTCCTGGAGCCGAGCGACACTGCCCCTCCCGGGCCGGCCCGAGAGCACACGCCACCCTCCTTTGGGGCTGGGCTGTCTCCCTGGGGCTCCTGTGTTCAGCCTGGCCCTGCCCGGCTGCCCCATTCTTCCCTTGCTTCCTTCATCCCTTGGTCTCCTTGCCTGTAGCTCTCCCTAGTCCTTGCCCTCCCCCGAGGGAGCTTCCGGACCTGTCTCTGTTTTCTCCTACCCCTGCCGGTGGCCTCCAGCTGGTGACTGACTGCTCAGGAGTTTGGGGGCTCCAGGGCACTAGGCTGCCCAACACCTGAGCAGGGCCCAGCAGGCCCGGGACCTGGCAGGTGGGTGGGGAGGGGCCCCCAAACCAAAGTCCTCTGGGGTTGGGGGCAGGGCTGGGCAGGCATTCTTGGGGCAGGGTGGGGGAGGGGCGAGAGTATTTTTTCTTCGTGTAACTGTAAATCCAGAATCTATCCTGTACCCAGCCCACCAGTGTATAGAGATATAAATAGAGCGAAAGATATAAGAGCTAAATTTGTTAATGACATAGTTTTAACCCAAATGCTATTTATCTCTGAGCCGTCCTCGTCCTCTGTGCAGAGCAAGTTGGTATCATTCCTTTTTTTCTTCTCCAACCTTTCTTGGCTTCTGACCAAAAACCAAGCCCTACCCCATCCTGGACCTGCAGCAGATGAGACGGAAGGAGCCTGGGGGGCCCAGGACTGCCCTTGTTTAGGCCAGAGCTGCTGGGGGTACCTAAACTCTGTTTGTACATTTTCCATTTTTGGAATTTGAGTTCCGATTGTTGTAAAATTTAATTTCTCCCCAGTTTTTATATATATATTTTTTAGAGTTGAGTTTTTATTTATTAAAAACAAAAAAGCCCGGCCCTGCCGAGGCCCGGTTGTTCCCTGGGGGAGGGGCGTCCTCAGTCGGATGGTCTCGGGTCCCTGGCGGGTGCGGCCCGGCCACAGACGCTCGCTCGCCCTGACGCATGGACCCGAGAGGCAACAACACTTTGTGTGAATAAAGTACTTATGGACACTTGCTTCCTGTTCCTTCCCGTTGCCGCGGGGTCTGGGGGCTGGACGCGCAAAACTCGGGCCGACTGGACGGCGGCTTAGGGGATGGCGGGTTGGGAGGAGGATAGGGGTGCTGCTTGTGATCCTGGGTCCGAGCCCGAATCCGCAGGGATTGGGCTTTCTCTAACCACCCCTCCGTCGGCACAAGTCTCTGGGCGGTTAACCAGATCTTTTCTGGACACCGAGTGGAGCAAGCAGACTGTCCCACGAGCCTGCTTTCCTAGGGGGTAGAGGAGATACAAGGCCAATAGAGCGGGGTGGTCCCCGCCGACTCTTCTCCCGGATCTCCCACCCGCCTCCGCCCTCGCCCTCGCCCTCGGGCGGGCGGCTGCTAAACGCCCTAAGGAAAAGGAAGGGCACTCAGCGCCGCCTGGGGTAGGGGAGTTGGGCGCAGCCAGGTGGGCGATTTCCGCGGCCGCCGCCGGAACGCAAAGCCCTAGGCTACTGCACCCAAGGGGCACGTGATCGCGCAGCACCGCCTCTCTCGTGACCTGCCGGCCGTTTCCGGCCGGGGAGGAGAATGTGGCCGCCGAGCGGGGCGCTCCGGGCCTTCGCCTTGGTGCGGTTGCGGGGAGCCCGGGCCTGCAGCGGAGACGGGGCCATCCCCTACACGCAAGGCCAGAGTCCCGAGCCCCGGACACGCGAGTACTTCTATTATGTGGACCACCAGGGTCAGGTGGGCCCGGGCGGAGCCTGTACACGCGGTGGCGGGGCTGGAGGGGTGGGTTCCTGTGAGGGGTGGAGCCAGAGGGAGGGGGGACCTTGTGAGGGGCTAGCCGGAGAGAGGTCCTCCCCGGGGTTTGGGGACGGGAGGGGGCTCCCGTTGGAGGGGAGGGGCTTGAGGGGTGGGCGGAGCCTACAAGGTAAAAGATCCCGACTGTACAGACTGGGGCAGCGCGATGAAAAAACTCGGGCTGCTGGGTCAATTTAGGCCCAGGGGCCTAGGCACTCCGACCCTCAGCGGCCAGTCTCCCACACAGGCCGCATCCCTGTTGCGCTGTGCAGCTCCGGATCCTGACCTGCCCTGCAGGCCCCTGGCTCCGACGCTGAAATCTCGCCACTGCCGAGGAAACAGCCAGGCCGCATTGCCCGTTCGAGGAGGAGGTGGCACAAATGATTAGAAACTTGAAAAGAGGGAGAAGATACGGGAAAGGCTTGCCGGCCCAGGAAACTTTGTGCAAGAAAGCACGGCTTGGCGTGCGGATAGATGCAGAGAAACTGCAGGGCCCCAAGGTTTACCTTCCACAAGCCTCCTTGCACACTGTATGCACAGACAAGCAAGGAAAGTGGGCACAGGCCAGGCCTCAGGACCGCCCTAGCTTCCCTGCCCCTACCTGTCCCCTGGGACTCATCACTGCCTACCCCTTTGTCTGCAGCTTTTCCTGGATGATTCCAAAATGAAGAATTTCATTACCTGCTTCAAAGGTACTACTGCACTGCCCTCCACTTCCCCTTCATTCTCCCTCCAGAGCAGCCCTGGATGGGCTCCGCTCCCCACCCTGCCGGCGGGCCACCCACACCAAGGCAGTGTGCGTCCTGGCTCAGGAGCGCCGCTAATGGTGACCCTCCAACAGCCAGCGCCATCCCTTGGTGTGGTACAGGGCCCGAAGGCCTTGGGCACCCAGCATGGTGAGCATCCGCGCCCTTCACTCCCCTAGACCTGCAGTTCCTGGTCACCTTCTTCTCCCGTCTGAGACCCAACCGCAGCGGGCGCTACGAGGCCTCCTTCCCCTTTCTCTCACCTTGTGGCAGAGAGCGCAACTTCCTGCGCTGTGAGGACCGGCCAGTGGTCTTCACGCACCTGCTGGCCGCCGGTCCCGGGCCCCCACGCCTCACTTACTGCGGCGGCGGCGAGGCCCTGGCCGTGCCCTTCGAGCCGGCGCGTCTGCTGCCTCTGGCAGCCAACGGGCGCCTGTACCACCCGGCGCCAGAGCGAGCGGGCGGCGTGGGCCTGGTGCGCTCTGCCCTGGCCTTCGAGCTCAGCGCCTGCTTCGAGTACGGGTCCGGCGAGCCTGCGCTGCCCACTCACGTGCTCTGGCAGGGCCATCGCCTCGCCCTCACCATGGACCTGGCCCCGCTGCTATTCCCGGCTTAGCCGCCGGCGCCCCCAGCATCACCCCCAGCTCTCCGGCGTTCCCAGCGCATACCCGGCTCCCCAGCATACCCGCGCCTTTCCCCCTCGACAGGCCCCGGGTTCTTCTCCCGGCGTCCCCGCACCCTAGAAGGCCCGCGTCGCTGCGCTCGCGCCGGCCGAGTGCGCGTGCGCGCGGAAGCACCGCGGCCCCGCCTGGCGCTGTCCAAGGTGCTGCCGCGGCCCGGTCGTACCGGACCCTCTACTCTCCCAACGACGCGCTTCTCCCCTCGCACCCGGCTCCTGGCGTCCTCTGGATTGGCCCGCGCTCGCAACGTCAGGCTCTGGCGGTGGAGGCAGAAGGCACGGAGATTTGGTGCGCGTGCGCGAGCGTCCCCCCGCCTCCCCGCCCAGCCGCTGCTCGGGCCGGGGCCGCCGCAGGCACGGCGGGGGAGCCTCTCGCCGCCGGAGCGTCAGGTGAGGGGACGCCCGACCCAAGGTCACCGGGGCGGAATCAAGGACCGTCCCGGCTTTGACCCCGGTGCACCCTGAGAAGGACGTGCGTCCTGGCGGGGAATGGGTGATGCGGAGGCCACGCCCTCCTTGAACCCAGCCGGGGGCCGACTGGCGCTGGGCGGGGGGATGGCGATGGGGGGAGGAGGAGATGGCAGGGGAGGCCCTAGAGGATCGAGGCACTGAATCGCAAGGACAGTTCAGAACGCAGCGCTCAGAGACCCCGGCTTGGGCCTTGCACTGCGCCCGCTGTGGGGGCCACAGGGCTTTCCACCCTCTTCCCCCCACCCCCACCTTCCCTCACAGACAGGCGCCCAGGAGGCAGTAACAGCCATCATGGAAATCTGTGTGTGATGCCCTGCCCAGCGGATTAGGGGTTGGTCCTCTGGTAAAAGGATCTCGGGCCCTTCCTGCTTGGAGCCCTCATCCCTGTCCTGGCCAGCCCTTCTACACCAATCTGCATCTGGGGGGGAAGAGTGGTCAGCATGAGCAGCAGCACCCTGAGTTCTGAGGAGGACAAGAACCTTCTCTACTTGAGAAGCCCTGCTGCTGGAAGCTGGGTGGACCTGGTCAGGGGCCATGGGCCAGCCCTTTGTACTCTGGAGAAATGGATCCCAGGGGCCCAGTGAGTGCCCTGAGCTTCTTGGGGTTCATACACATCCTGAGACATCTGGGAACTGCCTCTGCCTGGGCCAAAGCTATTTCATTAAAACTTTATTGCTGTGCTTACCTTATCTCAAGTGACTTTAAACAATCATGTGAATTACAATTTAGGGTAAAATTTAAACAAAGACCAAGGTCACTTGGTACCTTTCCACATGACTCACAGCAAGCAGGGATACCTG
The DNA here is from genome assembly GCF_000164805.1 of Carlito syrichta. Classification (NCBI taxonomy): domain Eukaryota; kingdom Metazoa; phylum Chordata; class Mammalia; order Primates; family Tarsiidae; genus Carlito; species Carlito syrichta. The sequence continues at coordinate 256,664 of NW_007256815.1, forward strand.
GTGGACAGGCAGGTGTTCAGAGGAGAGACCAACCAGGTGAGGCTGAAACAGGACATCCTCAGCCCTGTCTTCCCTGGCTCCAGACATGCTGCCTTGTAAGCCCAGGTTTCCACCTTTTAAACTGGGCTCATTGTTCCTGGAACCAGACCCCTGGCTTCTAATCTTTGTAGGGCTACAGTTGCAATGTGTAAAATCCTCTAGCAAACTACATGCTCCCTCGTGGTCTCAGAGGTCATACTCCCAGAGCCTACTTGGGAAACTACACTAGAAACTCAGTGGATGACCCAGTGCCCCTGTCACGCCCCAGCTCTTCCAGGGCCCCACCTATCACCAAGTACACCTTTCTGGTAGCCAGCGTGGAAAGCATAGGTCCATGGCATCTAAGCTGACTTTCCTATTGTTTGTCTCACTCTCCAATTATCTAACAAGTTACTTGAGAAAAAAACCCAATTCTAGTTAGCTGGTCCACCCACTCCCACCCCTAGGCGGGTAGGAGCAGGGGCTGGACAAAGTTGTCCCTGAACTTAACCGTGGCAAGTGACTCCTCTGAGACCAGTTCTGCCTATATCCCTGACCAAGTCATAAGAGGCTTGATCTGTCCCAGGGTGGGGAACAGAACATGAGTTCTAGGAACAAGATGACTTTTTGGTTAAGGACCTGGGTTAGAGTCAAGTGGGACCCTAGACTTTGCCCTGGGGACACAAAATAGACCTTTGCTCTGGACCTCAGGAGGTCTCACGCCAGTACTCACAGGATAAACACAAGGGAGCATGTCTGCCCATGGTCTACTCTCTGACTAATAGCCCATTGCCACCCAAGCTCATACCCTGCACCACTCCTGCACCCTAAAACAAAGGAGTGGCCAGTTGTCCGGATATCCACGTGATGAGCAGAAAGTGTGGGGCAGGAGTGGAGTAGAAGGCTGAGGTTGGGAAGGCTCTCCCCACATGGCCACATCCTTTGAGGAGACTCTGAGGACACCAGGAATTCTAAATTTCTTGATTTATAACTTCTCCAAAGTTAGACACAGGGTGTGAGCCTCCATTTGTGTTCTTGCGCTGGTTCTTGAATGTTAGGACTGGGCTTCCAACCTGTGTTTCAGGAGGGGCATTCCATCCGGGGCCGGACCGTGGGGAAGCCAATAGGCAGCCGATCCCTTGGGAAATGGCCCCTGGGGCTTCTGCGCTGGTGCTTCTGCTGCTGCTGCCCCCGCTGCTGCCCGGACTTTCACCTCGTGCCACTGGGTGCCCGGCAGCCTGCCGCTGCTACAGTGCCACGGTGGAGTGCGGCGCCCTGCGGCTGCGCGTCATCCCGCCGGGAATCCCGCCCGGGACGCAGGTGGGCACCGTGTGGGGCTGCGGGAGGCTGGGGCGCCCCCGGAGAAAAGAAGACCCTCGCAGTGAGGTAAGCATCTCTACTTCCCCTGGCCCGCAGACACTGTTCCTGCAGGACAACAACATCGCGCGCCTGGAGCCTGGCGCTCTAGCGCCGCTTGCCGCTCTGCGCCGTCTCTACCTGCACAACAACAGCCTGCGCGCCCTGGAATCCGGCGCCTTCCGCGCGCAGCCGCGCCTGCTCGAGCTGGCGCTTACCGGCAACCGGCTGCGCGGCTTGCGCGGCGGCGCTTTCACGGGACTGGCCCAGCTGCGTGTACTCTACCTAGCAGGCAACCAGCTGGCGAGGCTGCTGGATTTCACCTTCTTGCACCTGCCGGTGAGCGCCAGAGGCCAAAAAAGGGTGGGATCCTCCTGTACCGCCATTCGCCCTGCCGAGCTGGAGTGTTAAGGGGGAAAAAGTCAACCTAGTCTAGTGTGGTAAGAAGGGAACCCACTCCCCCCTTTTTCCTGATGATCTGCTGTTCCTGCTTCAGCGACTGCAGGAGCTTCACCTGCAAGAAAACAGCATTGAGTTGCTGGAGGATCAGGCTCTGGCTGGGCTGTCCTCCCTGGCCCTGCTGGATCTCAGCAGGAACCAGCTGGGCACCATCAGCAGAGAGGCCCTGCAGCCCCTGGCCAGCCTGCAAGTCCTGCGGCTCACAGGTACATCTTATTTGGGAAAAGGTTTTTGCCTTGACCCCAACGGTGGCAGTAGGGAGCAGGCCCACATGTAGCGAGGGGGGTGGGGAGAGGCTCCAACGGTAGGCAATGGGCAACATTCTGGAGGGCCACATCAATACCTGCAACCACGGGGGAGGGCTGCAAAAAATGGAGGTGCTTGTGGGAGCACAGTTTAGATACCCTGCCTAAGACAGACTGGCTTAACAGAATTGAGGGTTTTGCACACTTTGGGGCCATCAGTGGGCAGGCAGTCAAAAACTGGAGACAGCTGACCAGGATTTGCAGCATATCCAGGAGAGGACACTCCAGGACAAGACTGAGAGAACATGCAAGGTTTTAATGCTGGTAGAATGTCCATGTGGACACTGAGCTTCCCTAAAACAATGAGACTTGTTTCAGGAACACTTAAGAGAAGCAGGTGCTTTCTCAGAGACTGGTGGAAAAGTGGCCTAAAACAGGCCATCACAGAACTAAAAGGGAGGAGGGGTGAAGGGCCCCCACCCCAAGGAGCTTGGGATCAGAGATGGGTTGCAGGGCTCCTTGACTCCGTGTGCAGGGGCTGTGGGAGGTGGGAAATAGGCTCCTGCTCTGCCAGCCAGCAGAACCAAACTGCACAGGCTGCGTTATAGAGCCACCCCAAGCCACCTGCACGCTGCTGCTGCTCTCTCACAGAGAATCCATGGCGCTGTGACTGCGCCCTGCACTGGCTAGGCGCTTGGATCAAGGAAGGGGGTCAGCGGCTGCTCAGCTCCAGGGACAAGAAGATCATGTGTGCAGAGCCCCCGCGCCTGGCGCTTCAGAGTCTCCTGGACGTATCCCACAGCAGCCTCATCTGCATTCCGCCTTCTGTGCACGTGCAGCCGCTGGAGCTCACAGCCAACCTGGGTGAGGACCTGCGAGTAGCCTGCCAGGCCTCCGGCTACCCGCAACCCCTGGTGACCTGGAAAAAGGTGTCCCAGCCCCGCGAGGGCCAACCGCGGGCCCAAGCCCAGCTAGAAGGCGGGGCGCCGGGCCTGGGTGGGCATGCGGCCTCGGACACGGGCAGCGGTATGCTCTTCCTCACCAACATCACGCTGGCGCACGCCGGTAAGTACGAGTGCGAAGCCACCAACGCCGGCGGCGCCGCCCGCGTGCCGTCCGCATTCTGGTCAACGCCTTCCCGACAGCAGCCACCGCCGCCGCCGCCTCCAGCCCCCCGACCCGTCGGCCACGCGCCGCGGCCCGAGACGGGGAGCATGGCCTTCCGCGCCCTGGGCCTAGCCACGCAGACGGCCATCGCGGCGGCTATCGCGCTGCTGGCGCTCCCAGCACTGCTGCTGACTGCCATGATTTGTCGTCGGCGCCGCAGACGGAAAAAGGCGCGGGCGCCGCCGGGGGAAGGCGCGCTGTTTGTCAACGATTACTCGGACGGTCCCTGCACCTTCGCACAGCTCGAGGAGCTCCGCGACGAGCGTGGCCACGAAATGTTCGTCATCGACCGCTCCAAGCCGCTTTTCTCTGAGGGACCGGTGGAAGCACCAGCAGACCGCGCTTCAGCCGAGGGGGCTGTGCCCGGGCTCCGCGTCCCGCCGCCAGTCGCCTACGAGATCCACTGCTGAGGTCGGCGCGCGCGGATGACGTAGGCGCCGGGGATTGGCCGGCCTGGCCTCGCGCATGCTCCGTCAGTAAAGGTGGAAGCCGCGCAGTGTACGCCGAGCTGTGTCTGGGGGCCATGGGGTGCGGGGCAAGGGAGTTGGTACAGAGGGGTGCCTGAAGTGCTGCACACTGGTCCTCGCTTATCAATGTAGGGTGGGAAGGGAGGTCCCAACAACCCCCCTTGAGGCCCTCCAGAAAAGATATTCTCTCCGAGATATCCCCAACCTCCAGCTCTGTGAAGGCCCTTCCCTGGCCCTGGACGGCCCACTGTAGGGTCTTGGGCTTCTCCAAAGTGGCTAGGGCAGAGGAGCAAGGACTGGCTGGCGATGCTGGTGGGGTTGCAAAGGAGGCGGAAGCAACAGGCTGGATGACAGTTGTTGCCTAGTGACCATGCTGGGGGTGACAGCAAGATGGGAACCAGTTACCGACCAATTAGGACAGAAAAAAAGAGTCACAAATTCAAGTTCCAGACATACTGCACGTTTGTACCTTGATGACACCCTCCAGTGCCAGAGCTCAGCCCAATGGGGTGGCTGGGTGCTAGGCAGGACACATGTAAAAGGCCCCAGAGTGCAAAGGGACCCAAGCCTCCCTGAAGCAGGCACGTCCTTCAACCTCAGAGCACTGGGCTCTCTGTAAGGGAATGGGGGAGGGACCCAGAGATCCCTGTCTCTCACAGCTCACAGCTGGGATCCTAAAATATTAGGAGATACAGCCAGGACCCCGGAGGGCAGCCAAACTGAGCAGTGCAGTGCAGGCTTGAAGTCCAGCCCTGAGGCCCACAGATAGTCAACCAGTTAGGGGGAAGGTGTGGGGCAAATCGCACAGGGCACTGCAGAAAGGGGGTGGGGGGCTCAAGGTGTGTCCAGGAGCAAGGCAGACCGCGCAGGAAACTGGAAACCAGTGTTTTTGTGTCAGGCCTCCAGCAGGGTCCTAGCAAAAGCACTGCCTACCCAAAGAGACTGCAAGATGGCCTATGTCTCACCCAGAGTCTTGCAATCATAGGCTGAAGTAGTCAGCAGCCAGTCGCCCATAGATGTCCGTGGTCCACAGCACATGGGCGCGGCCTGAGGCCAGCAGCAGTTGGTGTAGCTCAGCTTCTACACGGGCAAACTTCTCCTCATTGATGGAAGCCTCCAGCAGGACAGAGGCAGGCGGTGGCCAGGGCAGGCCTTCATAGCAGTCCACAGGGAAGGGGTGCACCACAGTACGCAGCTCAGCCTGCACTGCTGAGTCCCTCAGTAGCTCCTTAAGGCCCACCATGGACAGTGGGTTGCCATAGAGACCGAGGTAGCGGAGACTGGCACAGTGAGTCAGGATAGGTAGTATGGCCAACAGCTGAGTATCAGCAAGCTGGCATTCAGTCAGCTCAAGGTGCAGCAGTGTGGCTGCCGCTGCCTGCAACAAACCCTGAAAGGGTGCCAGCTGGCTACCGGAGAGATCATTACCACTCAGGTCCAACTTCTTGAGGTGGGCAGCATGAGGGCTCCTTGCCAGGAAGCGCAGGTCCTCAGGCAGCAGAGCACAGAAGGCCAGCTCCAGGCTCTCCAAGGGGCTCTGCAGGGTGCTATGGGGGACACAGGGGTCACAGACAAGCAGAGCCGGGGCGGGTCCCCATAAAGGAGAAGGGCAGGGCAATGGTGAGGCCCACTCACCTGAGCAGCTGGTCCAGCCTCCCTGAAAGGAGAGAGGAGCCCATGCTGAGCTCCCGCAGACAAGTGAAGCGGCCCATCTGGGCCAAGAAGTAGCGGAAGTTGTCCTCACCATCCACAGAGGGTTGCCTTGAGTCCCCATGCACATAGTGCAGCCGCAGGCTGGCCAGGTGCTGAAAGCGGGCCACATGTGGGATGATAACAGACAGGCCACGCAAGCCCAAGTTGTTAAAGCGCAGGTCTACACGGCGCAGGCAGCCTGCGTCTAGGAGCTGCAACAGGGCCACAGTGTTGCGCATGGGCAGATCCTCAGCCCGCAAGTCCCGGCAGCAGAGCCTCAGTGGGCTGCCCACACTGCTTCGGAGTGCCTCCCGCAGGAATGCATAGGAGGCCCGGTTCACCCGCAGGTCCACACGCACTTCCACAGGGACAGGGGCCAGCCCAGGCTCTACAGCCCCACCCTGCTGCTGGGCAATGCATGTGCGGGCCACAGCTGCTGTGCAATCCCACATGCTCATGGTGCCAGGGTCCTGCTCCACACCGTCGTCCAGGAGGCCTGTCATGTCCAGCACCCGCAGCACATGCTTCCTGGGAGCAGGAATGGTCTGAGACAGGGGATGAGGGGAAGAGCCCACAACCCTTCCCAGCCACCTTGGGACAGGAGCAATGTGCCTGCTCCTGCACTGAGCTCTTGCTAAGTTCAGAACCCCAGCCTAGAACCTTCTCAGGGGACTCTCTTTGCACCCACCCCCACAAGCCTGAGGGCCACTTAGGTGAGTCCATACCTGCAGAGGGGTTGTGCACCAGCCCCAGCCTCTGGGGTATGGAGCCGAGCAGTCAGCCCCAGGATCACGGCCTGCACGCTCTCAGTGCTGGGCCGCTCCTGCAGGAGGGCCCGGCTGCAGTGGGCACACTCTTGCAGCAGCTGCTGGAAGCTGAGCAGTGGGAAGGGCCATGTGTGTACTAGCTCACGGAGTACAACCGTCTTCTTGTCCATGAAGGCCACCTTGAACAGCAGGGGAAAGAGCTCGCGTGGCAGCAGGGGCAGGGCCTTGCAGGCAGCTGGCTGGCACTGGAGCACCTGCCGTGTGCTCAGGAACACAAGTGTGTGCATGGCTCTAGGCCTAGCAGACAGCCACCTGTAGGAGAGTGACCTTCAGCAAAGAAGAGAGACTCAAGAAGACACTACTCTCCACATACTGATGGTAGGAAAGCCTAGTAGGGTGCCTAGCATGGAGTCAGAACTTAGCAGTGGACTGCAGCACAGAGGAGCACCTATTAGGCTGTGCATAGTAGACTGGGGGACAAGGTCATAGCCCAGCCTCAGCCCTCCAGAAGCACAGGGCCACTTTAGAAAAACAAAGCATCAAGCAGTACATAAACAGTGTGACATCATCGATGATGTGCTCACTTGTATGTGCTTTTGACAGCTGTTGCCTTGCAGGACCTTCCCCCTCCAGGGTATTCCAGGTCTCCCAATTACAAAGCCGCTTCAGAAACCCTTCTTCAAAAACCAGAATAAGGGCAGGCACAGTGGCTCATGCCTGTAATCTCAGCACTTGGAGAGCCTGAGGCAGGAGGACTGTTTGAGCCCATGAGTTTGAAACCAGCCTGGGGAACATAGCGAGACCCTCTTTCTACAAAAGATAAAAAATTTCACCAGGTGTGGTGGCATGCACCTGTAGTCTCAGCTACTTAGGAAGCTGAGGCAGAAAGATCACCCGAACTCAGGAGGTAAAGCTATAGTGACTCATGACCATGCCACTGCACTCCAGCCTGGGTGACAGTGAGACCCAGACTCAAAAAAAAAAAAGGCAGAATAAAGCCCAGGCTCCTTCCCACTGACCTTCACCAGCACTAGAGAAGATGGGATACTCCAAGGGGGCCAGCAGCCACATCAGGTTTCCTCCCTTACCCTCCTCACAGAGGCTCTCCAGGGCTATCCTTGGGTTCCATGAAGCACAGCAGAGGGGCTGGAAGCACAAACACAACTTAATAATAACCGGGGCAGGCCAAAAGGACTAGTGCCCAGAGAATATTGAATCCAGATGGCAAGGTCAATGAAATCTAACTATGAAAGTAACTGCTGGCCAGGCGCAGTGGCTCAAGCCTGTAATCCCAGCACTTTGGGAGGCCGAGGTGAGAGGACTGCCTGAGCTCAGGGGTTCGAGACCAGCCTGGGC
>NW_007256815.1:264271-274505 GCF_000164805.1 Carlito syrichta
CACTCCAGCCTGGGCGACAGAGTGAGACTTCAACTCAAAAAAAAAAAAAAAAAGCAAGCAACTGCTGTTGTCCAGGGTGTCATCGAGAATGGAGAAAACAAGACTCACCCTTGGTGGTCGTCACCCCTGATCTAAACCTCTCCCTCTTTCCTGGGGAATCTGTGGAAAAACCAAATCTTAAACCCATGGGATTCAGAAAATTGCTCAGATGAGGCAAAGACAGTTGCCAAAGTGGTACCCAAACTGAAGCGATGCACACAAAATTATCCTGAGGCCACAGGGTGCTTGTGACACAGAGTGTCAACCCTGCTGCTGACTTTAGCAGCAGAAAACTAGCAGACTAACTGCAGGCCAGACACCTCATTCTCAAAACTGCATCGCTGCCATCCTCCTGTCACGAATTAGAAAACCAAGGCCTAGGCCTTGCCCAAGGTCACAATCTAAATGAAGAGCCCGGGGAAGGGGGTTGGGGAGACAGTCTGGCCCCAGGCTCCTGCTCCTGCTGACTTCTCCACGTACAAAGAAATCTTTATGGTCCCGATTCCTGAAAAATCCAAGACGCCAACCCTCAGCCTCGTTCTGCCGGTGAACGAACCTCGCAAGGACGCTTCATACCTTGCTCTGACAAGTCAGATCAACCGAACACCTGTCACGAGAAAAGACGAAAGCAGCCAGCCTCTCTTCAGCCAAGGGAGGCGCCTCTGTGCGATGTCCCTGCCCCTCCCGCCGGCCACAGGGGAAACGTCTCGGTCCTCCGCTGCCTTAGGGAAGACGCCCCCGCCCGCCTCCTCTAGACCTCAAGCCGTGGGAGGCGCTCAATCCTCTCCCCCTCCGCCTCCCGGGGGTACCTGCTTCCCCAAGCCGGGTGCGCAGCACGCCGGGGCCCCAAGGCCGCTTCGCCAGACGCGAGGGGCTCCTGGGTCCTACCTCGCCCTCTGCAGAGGCAACGCCCAGGCTCCCGCCCCCGGGCCAGAGCTCCCAAGCGCAGCCCCCGCCTCTCCCGATCTAGCAGTCCCGAGCGCCCAACACTCCGCCCCTTTGCAGCCAGGCAAGGCCGGGAGAACGCACCGCCCCTTCCGACCCCCACCCGGCGGCCCGAGCTCACCCGTCCAGCAGCCGCCGCCACTGCCGCCGGCCCCGCCTCTGCTGTCCGCCGCGCCCCGCCCAGCGCCTCGGCGCGCCACGATGACGCAATGCCTCCCATTGGCTGTCCCTCCAAGGCCCGGCGGATTAGCTGACTGGCACGGAGGTCCCGCCCCCGGCCCCGCCGTGCGCACGCATTGGCTGGCAGCCTGACGTCGCCCTCGCCGCGGGATATTCGCCGGAAGCCGGGATCTTGTGGGCGCGAGCCATGGAGCGGCTGCAGGATATGAGAACGCGGCTACAGGACTGGGAGCAAGCGTTTTATCGGCTGCACGGGCGGCGGCCAGGCCAGGTGCGCGCTGCCTAGGGGCCGGGAGAAAGAGGGCGCGACTTCTAGCTGACATGTTGCCTTTCACAGAACGACGTGGAAGCGACGACCGAGGAGATCCGCGGTGAGCGCGCGACCGGGGGGCGGCGGGGACGCAGAGGGGGCGGTGCGGGCTCAGGTCCCGCCCTGACCAGGACGCCTGTCTACGCACTCAGCGCTCTACCGGGAATACCGCATCTTGAAACGTGCCCTCCGCCAGGCCGGCAGCGGGTCTCGCAGCCCAGACCAATCGCTTCCCGCGACGACTGAGGAGGTACCCGGGCCCTGTCATACCGTCCTCCTGGTTTTCTGTATGGCGGAGTGACAGAGCCACGAGGAGTAGCGACCTAGACTCAGTGCTGCACAGAACTTGGAAGGAGGGCTGGGCTAAGACAAGAAGGGTTATGTCTTGCTGGGGTTTGGGGGGCGTGGCTAGGGCCCATACTGTTTTCTGCAGGAACCAGAGCCCAGCTGCTGGGGGCCCCACCTGAATCGGGCTGTGACCCAGAGTCCACAACCTGCTCCAGGGCATAGCTCTCGAGAGTCTGTGCAGGACTGCGGAAAGAGGCTCAAGGCCAATCTGAAAGGCACCCAGCAGGTGAGGGATGGGCAAGTGCATCCAAGGTAGGCCCAGAGCTGCCCTTGGCCTAGGGGCAGATTCACCTGGCTCCCTTCCTAACACCTCTTCCAAACATACATAGACAGACACAGTTTCCTGTGCTAACTAGGAGGAGAGGCTTCTGAGAGGTCTTTGGGCCTAGCTCTGCTCAGTTTTCTTTCTATCCTAGTCCTGCGCTTCTTACCCATCCCTACTGTTGAAGGTGGGGAACTGAGGCAGATTTCAGGGTCTAAAGCAGCCCAGGGGCCTGAGCCCAGGGGCTTGCTTGACGTTCTGTTCTTCCTCTCCCAGGCTAGGACAACCACGGGCCGCATACCCTGGCTTCCACGTAGACCCTCATCCAAGATGCCCACCTCAAAACCCTCAGGCACAGAAGCTGACCCCACCTCTCCAGAAGTCAGTGATGTGTCCCCCTTGTCCCCTGGGCCCCAGCCAAGGCCAGGCCGGCTCCAGAAGTTGCAGACATCCCTGAGCCTGCGACTGGGCTCACTAGACCCTGACTGGTTACAGCGATGTCATGAAGGGGTCTCAGATTTTCTGGGGGCTCCTGAAGCCTGCAGACCTGGCCTGGGCTTAGAGGAAACACAACCTCTGACCTCAGGTGAGTCGGCTGGCCTTGGCCTTGGCACTGGCTCTGAGATACTTTCACAGGGCCCAGAAGTTCCAATCCTGCAGTCAACTACTGTTGGTACAGGGAGCCTCCAGCCCAGCAACAGTCAAGGCAAGAAGCAGAGATGGAGACAGGGGTCCCAGGGGAGCTCTGCACAGGCCCAGTGGCACAGTAGCAAGGCCAGATCCCCAACTGGGTCTGTAACACTTGAGGAAGACCCTCCAGAGGAACCTGTGCAGGCAGAGCCACCTCAGCCCTGCAGCCTCCCTTCAGTCTCCAGGTACCATGGCTTTGGCCCCTCGAGTCAAGCCAAGGCAGGGAAAGCTGAGGACGTCTCCCCTAGGCTGACCAGTCACCACAAGGGTAATTACGTACGGCTCAACATGAAGCAGAAACGCTACATGCGGGGCCGAGCTCTTGGTGGCAGGCTCCTCCGCAAGCAGGTGAGACAGTGACAGGATGGGACGGGTGGTCCCCTTACTCCTTCTCTGCCTTCTACTCAGTAACCTTCCTTTGTGGGCTCCTCAGGCATGGAAGCAGAAGTGGCAGAAGAAAAGGGAATGTTTTGGGGGTGGAGGGCCCAGAGCCTCAGTCAAGGAGTCTTGTTTCCCATGTGAGCAGTTTGGTCACTGGGCATCCCAGTGTCCCCAGCCAGGTGAGACATCTGTCCTGGGGAATGAGTCAGGCCAACATTATGTGGAGAAGGCACCATGTTCTTAGTGTGGGGCATACTTGTGGCCCAAGCAAAAGGCCCTACCAACTCCTTACCCTGCCCTGGCCCAGGTCCTACTCAGGTCCCCCACAAGAGGGGAGGTGAGGATGGGGATGGCTCTCAGCCCTTTCCCACTTTAGAAGAAGTAGCCTAAAGGACAGGCACTGCCTACTGCCAACTCCCCAGGGAGAAGATTGTGGCCCATGGCTATCTTGCTAGAATGATCTCAGCCCAGTCTGGAGCTCCCACACCACTCTCTCCTGTCTTCCTCCAGCAAGTGAGGAAGACACAGAGCCTGCTGAGCCTGAGCTGCTGGTGCCTGCATCACAACGTGTGCCTGAGGTGCCCCACTTGGCTCCCACAGTGCTGCCACTCTACCCACCAGGGCCCTTGGGGCAGGTGGCAGGTGAGCAGACACCTCCTGTCCCAAAGCCTGTACTGAGGGGTTGGAATGACTCAGGTCATGGGGATCAACACCTGTGTCTGCAGAGGCACCAGCGGAGGTGTTCCAGGCCTTGGAGCAGCTGGGGTATCAAGCCTTCCGCCCTGGGCAGGAGCGTGCAGTCATGCGAATTCTGTCTGGTGAGTGTGACTGCTAGGGACTGGCCAAGGTGGGTCTGAGGCCAGACTGCAGAGCCTTACTTACTGCTGATTCCTGTCCTCCTCAGGCATCTCCACACTGCTGGTGCTGCCCACAGGCGCCGGCAAGTCCCTGTGCTACCAGCTCCCAGCGCTGCTGTATGCCCGGCGCAGCCCTTGCATCACACTGGTCATCTCTCCCCTCCTGTCACTCATGGAGGACCAGGTGTGCAGACATACCTTGGCATGTATAGATGATCAAGAACCAGTGCTTGTGACTCCCTTGGATAACTTTTTGTCCTTGAACCCAGCCCTACTCCCAGGAGCTGCAAGGTGCTCAGCTAGCCTCGGCCCCAGCCCTGGCAGCAGCCCAAGGGCAGCACAGCTCAACAGCTCATCCCCCCAAGGGAGCTTTGTTGGGAAAGGAACTATCCCCACTAGGGCCCATCTGCTCCAGGGCTTCCAGGCCAAGGCCCACAGGTGGCTCTGAATCCTTAGCCCTATGACCCAGGGCCTGGTGCTTCTTTCCCTGAAGGGCCAGAGTGAGATAGCAGCAGCTCTCAGGTTAGCAACTAGGAGGATTTGGGGAAGGGCCAGGGCCAGCCTGGGACTGCTGTTCCTCCTGCATCTGCAGGTGTCTGGCTTGCCCTCATGTCTCAAGGTGGCCTGCATCCACTCAGGCATGACCAGGAAGCAGCGGGACTCTGTCGTACAGAAGGTAGGGAGCCTCATGGGCCTGGGGAGCCAGTGGGTAGGCCTCTGAGCCATGACTCTGACCCTACTGCCTTCAGGTGCAGACTGCCCAGGTACATGTGCTGATGCTGTCGCCTGAAGCGCTGGTGGGGACAGGGGTGTGGAGCCCTGCCAACCTCCCCCAGGCTGCCCAGCTGCCTCCAGTTGCCTTTGCCTGCATAGATGAGGTCCACTGCCTCTCTCAGTGGTCCCACAATTTCCGGCCCTGCTACCTGCGTGTCTGCAAAGTGAGTCATGTGTGAACCAGCATGGGTAAGTAGGTCAGGGTCCAAGTAGACTGGGCCATCACACCACCCTTCCCTTCTGGTGCAGATGCTTAGGGAACGCATGGGCGTACGCTGCTTCCTGGGTCTCACAGCTACAGCCACTCGTAGCACTGTCCGTGTTATAGCCCAGCACCTTGGTGTAGCAGAGGAAGTTGGCATGCGTGGGCCAGCTCCCATTCCCGCCAACCTACACCTCTCTGTTTCCATGGACAGGGACACAGACCAAGTAAGTGTGCCTGCTCCAGAGATCCTAGCAGAGGCCTAGCTCCCAGGTGCCCACACTGACCACTGTTCCTTATTAGGCTCTGGTGACGCTGCTGCAAGGTGACCGTTTTCGTACCCTAGATTCTGTCATTGTTTATTGCAACCGGCGTGTAGACACCGAGAGGGTTGCTGCACTTCTCCGAACCTGCCTGTGTGCAACCCAGGGCCAAGAGCCTGGAGGTGAGGCACAGGCAGGGCTGGTGCCCCTACAGATCCACCTCAGGCATGCATGCCCCCATCTCAGTGACTACCCTGTCATCCCTAAAGGTCATGCCCCCAAAACCATAGCCGAAGCCTACCATGCAGGCATGTGCAGCCGGGAGAGACAGCGGGTGCAGCTGGCCTTCATGCAAGGCCAGTTACGGGTGGTGGTGGCCACGGTGGCCTTCGGGATGGGACTGAACCGATCAGATGTGCGGGCCGTGCTGCACCTGGGACTGCCTCCGAGCTTCGAGAGCTACGTGCAGGCTGTGGGCCGGGCTGGGCGTGATGGGCAGCCTGCCCACTGCCACCTCTTCCTGCAGCCCCAGGTTAGCACACCATCCCACTTTCTTCCCCCACTCATGCTCAAGCCCCCAGTGCTTCGCCCACCCTCACTACTGTCCCACTGCAGGGCGAGGACCTGCGGGAGCTGCGCAGACACATCCATGCCTGTGGCACTGACTTCCTCACTGTGAAGAAGCTGGTGCAGCGTGTGTTTCCACCCTGTACCTGTTCCCTGCCAGCCCTAGAGGAGGAGGGGGCTGTGGGCAGGGAGAGACCTGTGGCCAAGTCCTCCCCACAAGAAGCCAAGCAGCACAACAGCCACCAAGCAGCCTCAGTACCCAGAAGGGCCTGCCTGGGCCACGAACTTGCACTTCCAGTGCAACCAACAGTGCAGGCCTTGGACATGCCAGAGGAGGGTGAGGGACCTGGGGAAGGGTGTGGACACGTAGAGAGGCCATTCCTGCATCTCCTGAACCTGCTCTGCCCTCAGCTATCGAGACTCTGCTATGCTACTTGGAGCTGCACCCTCGGCACTGGCTGGAGCTACTAGCAACCACCTGTGCCCGTTGCCATCTGCACTGCCCTGGGGGCCTTGCCCAGCTTCAGACCCTGGCCCAGAGGTAAGCACACCCCACCCTGGGTTGGAGACAAGGACAGAGGACTAGGGCTGCTGGTCATATGTCCTCTTCTCCTCTGGGCATAGGTGTCCCCCTTTGGCTGTGTACTTGACCCGGAAACCACCTGAGGATATACAGCAGGGCAGCAGCTCCGTGGAGTTTGACATGGTCAAGCTGGGGGACTCCATGGGCTGGGAGCTGGCCTCTGTGAGGAAGGCTCTCTGCTGGCTGCAGTGGAACCAAGAGCCCAGAACAGGTGTGCCCATCCCCAACCCACCCTGGACCTTTGGACCTGCCTACCTAGGTCTGACATACTTTTTGGCAGGTGTGTCTCGGGTGCCAGGGGTACTTGTGGAGTTTGGCGAGCTGGCCTTCCACCTTCGCAGCCCCGGGGACCTAACCGCTAAGGAGAGGGACCAGATCTGCGACTTTTTGTATGGCCGCATACAGACTCGGGAGCGCCAGGCCCTAGCCCACCTATGCAGAACCTTCCAGACCTTTCACAGGTGGAGAGAAGGCGGGTAGGGCCTAGGATCTCCCAGCCTCCCCCAGTGGGCAGCTCTGATGGCTTTGTTTCCCCACACCCCAGTGTGGCCTTTCCTAGCTGTGGGCCCTGCCTGGAGCAGCCCAACGAGGAGCGCAGCACCAGGCTTAAGGCCCTGATCAGCGACTACTTTGAGGAAGAGGAAGCCCAGGAGCCAAGGGGCCTGGAAGATGAACAGGCCCCAGAGCCAGGGCAGGCCAGGGTGAGTACCAGCCCCTTCTGGGAGCCATTCCTGAGAGGCCATGGACCTGTGGTAAGGTGGGACAGCAACATGTACATACACCTGACTCCGGGTTTCCTGGGCTGCCAGGGATTTGCTGTGATGATATGATACCACAGACGCTCAGGGAAAGCCCCATGAGCCTGTTTGTCCACAGCTCCAGGATTGGGAAGACCAGATCCGCCGCGACATCCGCCAACTCCTGTCCCTGCGGCCAGAGGAGAAGTTCTCAGGCAGGGCCGTGGCCCGCATCTTCCACGGCATTGGTGAGGCCTAGGAGGCGCCACCTGATGCAGGCAGGTGTAAAGGCTGAAACCCTGGCGAGTCCTCATGGCCTATGTCTTCGCTCCACCATAGGAAGCCCCTGCTACCCAGCCCAGGTATTTGGGCAGGACCGGCGCTTCTGGAGAAAGTACCTGCACCTGAGCTTCCATGCCCTGATGCACCTGGCCACAGAGGAGCTCTTGCTGAGGGGCCACTGACTGCCCTGCATGGGCAGACACTGGCCTCATAGGAGACACAAGATGGGTGGGCAGAGGGTGTTAGAGACAAAGATGGGGTCATCAATGACCAGGGCAGGAACTAATGGCCCTGGGCAAAACCTGTCGGCAGGGGTGTGGAAACAAGGAAGTTCCAAAATGCAGAATAAAAAGTGTTCAAGTTGTTTTTTTAGGACCTTCTTTTCCGGTGAGGCAGCTCCCAAAGCTTGGGAACAAGCATATCACATATTCCAGATACAGAGACATCTGGACCAGAGGCACACTCAGCTTTATTGACCAGTCCAGCTGCCCAGCTCACAGTAGGGTGCTAGGTGCCAGGTCCAGGTACAAAAGGGGCAAGGCTGAGAGGGTGAGCAGGAAGGAGAAGCAGAGACGTGGCCCCAGACTGTCGGCCAGGGCTCCAGCCAGGACACCCAGCAGCAGCTTCCCCAGCAGCTCCAGAGTGGCCAGGAGGCTATAGTGTGTGGCCTGCACAGTTGAGGGGGTCAGGGTCAGGGCCTGCATGACACTCCAGGCCTGCAGTCCCTTTGTGTCCCTGTCATGCCTCCTCACCTGCAGGGCACTGGGTGCCAACTGGCTGCAGCGCATCATTCCAGTGAAGGTGACTGTGGTGACCAGGCCCCCCAGGAAGTGCTGCAGACACAGGCTCAGCAAGGCTGCCCCTGGGAGGGCAGGGGTCAGCAGAACCCAGGGCTGCTGGTCCCTCCCCATTTCCTCCCCAAGGCCAGCCCCTCACCTCTCAAGATTGTGCCAGGGCCCAAGCTGGCACCTGGGGTGTTCAGGTAGAAGAGCAGGGCAGTCTGGCAGGCCAACCCTCCAAAGCGGAACTGCAACACTGACTTTAACAGAGGCAGCAGCTGCCTGGGGTGGGGGTGGGGAGATTGGGCAGTTCAAAGCATTCAGGGCAGGTCAGGGGGAATTAGGTGGTGGGGCAGGCTGGGGAGGGCTCACCATTGCCTGGTCAACAGGGCCCCTCCAAGGAAGGAGCCAGCAATGGAGCAGGCCATGGCACCCACGCCATTCCACAGCCCCAGGTCCAGAGCAGAAGTACCATGGTCCAGCAGGAGGAGAGGAAACAGGCTGTTGGCACCCTGCTCACCTGGAGGGAGACCATGAGCAGGGAGGGTCTTATATCTGCCCCCGCCTCTCTTTCACCTGGGGCCTCAGTCCTGCTCTGCTCAGCTAGGCCCATGCCCTCCATCTGCCTGGGCCACAAGTGCTGAGAGGGAAATGAGACTAGGTGTTGGTCAAGCCCAGGCCAGCATGAAGCAATCCCAGAGAGACCCCAGGGCTGCGGCCAGAGCTGAGACAATGGAACTACAGCTGAGAAGAACAAAAGACAGAGCCCAGATGCAAAGTCCCCGATGTCAGGACCAAGCTGGACTCCAGCCTGCAGATCATACCCAAGAAAGAGGGCAGCCTGTGCTGGGTTGCAAGCCCCACCCTTGCAGTTGCCTGACTCAAGGCCTCACTCACCCAGCTTGTAGGTGAGCACAAAGCCTGCCGTCCACAGGGTTCCAGGCACAGTCAGCAAATCCTGCAGATGATGCAGGGTGTAGGGGGAGTGCCCTGAGGGCTGAGGCTGTGGCAGCCTTCGCAGGGCTGGTGCAGCCCAAGCCAAGGCTGCAGCCAGCCAGTAAGTGGCAGCCAGGAGCAGAAAGAGCAGTGGCCAAGAGAGGATGGGCAAGAGGGCCAGCAGCCCGCCCCCAGCCAGTGCCGACCCCAGCTTATAAGCGACCACCTGCACGGTGTTGCCAGGCCCCAGCTCTGCTGGCTCCAGCAGCTGCACAGCCAGCGTGTCCAGGGCCACATCCTGCACAGCTGCACCCAAGTTCAGCAACAGCAGCAGGCCCACCACGGTG
This sequence comes from Carlito syrichta, assembly GCF_000164805.1. Taxonomy (NCBI): domain Eukaryota; kingdom Metazoa; phylum Chordata; class Mammalia; order Primates; family Tarsiidae; genus Carlito; species Carlito syrichta. Next base: position 273,754 of record NW_007256815.1, read on the forward strand.
CCAGGCAGTCCAGCCTGGCCAGCTTCAGCAGGTGGCAGTCCCGCCAGCAGCCCACACACCAGGCCCAGAGCGGCTGTGCTGCACATCAGCCAGGCCCTCGCCGAGCCGCGCGCATCCACCAGCGGGGCCCACACCAGCTTGAACAGCCACGGTGCATACAGCGCCTTGGTCAGTCCCACACGCGTAAGGGAGAGGCCGCGGGCCCGCAGCAGCACAGGCAGCAGGCCGGACTGGAGTCCATAGGGCAGGCCTTGAACCAGGTAAAGGCTGGCCAGCGGCAGCAGCTTCCCGCGCATGCCGGCGCTCGGTAGGGCGCGGGACCCAGTGTCTGGTGCCTCAGGCTGGCTTCAAGGCCCGGAGATCGAGTTCCAGGTGGGCTTTGACAAGTTGAGGTCCCATCAGCATGAGGTCAAAGGTCATACCCCGGCATGGCACTGGGGCTGGAGTCTGGACGCGCGCCCTCGGGACCTGGAAGTATCGGATACCTCAGAAGAACTGAACTGGGTAGCGAGCAGTCTGTCCTCCGAAGGGTGGGCTCTCAGAACACCAGGCGGTCCGGGGCTCCAACGTGCTCTGCGCGGCCGCAGGTGAAGGGCCCCGAGTGGAGCCTCCGCGGCGTGCTGGAGGTGGGGCCGGACCTTCCGGCAGGGGCGGAGCTTACTAGCGGGGCCTCCCTGACGCTTTCAGCCCGTGTCCTACACCGCCGCCCCCGGCCGGGCTCTCAGCAGCCTCTCGGTCCTCTGGAGCCACAG
>NW_007256815.1:274831-275587 GCF_000164805.1 Carlito syrichta
GCCACAGAGCCGAGCGCAGGCTGAACGGTGCGAAGACACGGCATCGCTGAGGTCTCGCGGCCACCCGCCCCGGAGCCGTGGGCCACAGAAACCCCCAAGCGGGCCAGAGCGTCGGCTCGCCGGCTCTCGGGCGCCCCCGGTGGTCAGACTGGGTACATGTGCCGGACGGGCCCCGCCATGTACACACGCGTCCACACACAAGTCCTTCGTGGAGGAGACAGCCTCAGAGCGGCTGCAGAACTGGGGCCGGCCTTGAACAAACAAATCCGTGTATCCGTGTACCCATCCTCTTAATTTTCACCAGCCCTGGTCCCTCCCAGGATTCTCAGAGTCACTCCTGAAGTGCTTCCTGGTGTCTGACCTGCAGCCTGGTTGCTGCAATGCCCAGTTCGTTTCTCCAGCAGTTGGTTCCACTGGATTCTTCAGTCACTGGACCCCCGCACCTTGCTTTGCTTGTGGCGTCAGCCCCTCCCCAAGGCGGTAGCCACAGGGGCACAGCCAACCACTGTCCATAGTGACATCTAGCGTCTGGTGACATGGCTAGGAGAGCACTGCCCAACTGGTCCTGCCAAGGGAGAGGCCCATGTGCAGTCTCTCCTAGTCATAGCTGTGTCCTCATGGGTTGCTGAGGCCCAGGTGAGACTGTGAAATATGGCCTGTGGTTAAAAAGCATCTTCAGGGAGCAGGGATCAGTGGCTCAGCCTGTAATCCCACGCCTTTGGGAGGCTGAGGTGAGTGGATTGCCTGAGCCCGCGG
>NW_007256815.1:275607-278322 GCF_000164805.1 Carlito syrichta
GGCTGTGGTGGCCGGGAGCGGCCACTGCACTCCAGTCTGGGCGACAGAGTGAGACTCCAACTCAAAAAATAATAATAATAATAATTCTCAGGCCGGGTGCTGTGTCTCAAGCCTGTAATCCCAGCACTTTAGGAGGCCAAGGCAAGAGGATTGTGTGAGCTCAGGGGTTCGAGACCAGCCTAGCCAACTTGGCGAGACCTTGTCTCTACAGTCAAAATATTAGCTGTGTGTGGTGGTGTGCGCCTGTAGTCCCAGCTTACTTGGAAGGCTGAGGCAGAAGGATCACCTGAGTCCAGCTGGTTGAGTCTACGGTGGCTGTGAGCGTGCCACTGCACTCCAACCTAGGTGACAGAATGAGACTCCGACTCAAAAAAACAAAATATTCAGAGTGGACAAAACTAGATTCTTTGGTCGGTCCCATCTCCAAGCCTGTAAGTCCCTGAAGCCAGCCCAAGTCTTGGACTAACTCGATGGCACTGAAACCAACCCATTTCTTTGTCCACTGAAGTCATTTTTGTGGGCTTCCTGCCACTTTAACATATTCTTGGGGTTCAAGTTTCATTGTCTATAAAATGGGGACCACCATGCCTTCCTCAGAGGACCATCTATGCAGATAAAATGAGTGAACCACAGCAGTCTGCACATAATAGGGGTTTATCCCTGTGTTCCCTGGGCAAGGACATAGGGCTGCCCACCCCTGTGATGCTCCCACTTTCTCTCTCTCTGCCTCCCATTCTTTCACCGCTGTTTCCCAGGTAGAGGAAAACCAACTTCCTCCTGAGCCATCACCGTCACCCTGTCCCACTAACAGTATCTCCCCTGTGCTGCCAGGGAAGAGGCAGACAGCACAGGAAGGAGAGTGAGAAGAGACACAGCTTTCGGTGACTGCCTCAGAAAGGCTACTTTTTCTCATGTGGCCACCTTGGGATTACTGCTCCTGTGATTCTTTGTCAAGTCCCATCCCCACTCCTGGCAGCTCTGGGATCTCCCCACAAGGAGATGCAGGGGGCCCTGTGCCTTCTTTTGCATCCTATATTCTATTAGCTAATTTCTGTGTGAGGGTGTCGATCTCTGTCCCAAGACCAGATGCCATGATGAAGACCCAGCCCACAGGAACTATAGAGGAAGTGGTTACTACCTGCAAGGGCACCTCCTCTGGGAGCCTTAATTCCTTCTGAAGGAAAGACTAGTGTCCACAGGCCTTCCAAAAGGCGGTCAGGGTGAACAAAAGGTGGAAATCGCCTATGCAGCTGCAAACGCTGCCTCTAACAAGTCAGATTGTCACACAGATTTATTTGGGACCTCAGAGAGGCAGGGGCCCAGCCCCTCAGGCAGCAGGAGCAAGTCCAGAGTCCTGAGCAGTCTGTCTGGGGGAGGCCCAGCCTGGCCCCAGGTGGGGTCCTCAAGAGTACTCCTGGGTGAACTTAGCATGGAACTGGCTCAGCTTCTCCAGCAGTGGTCGTAGCTTCTCCATGGGAGGCAGAATGGTCATCCTGAAAGAAATAGACAGTAAGCGGAAGGAGCAGGGTCTCGAAGAGGGGCTGTGAGGGCTGGGCCTCACCGGAAGTGGTAGGTGCCTTCCCGCTGCCCGAAGCCGCTCCCAGGCACCACGCAGATGCCGGTCTCCTCCAGTAGGCGCTGGCAGAAAAACATGTCCGGGGCCAGGCCCAGCTCCTAGGGACACACGAGCAGGTCCAGGTGGGACGCCTGGCCCCTGGCCCCTCACATGGGACCCATTCGGCCCCGCCCCCACCTGGCCTCCCCTGACCTGAGCGCGCTGCACCGCACGCTGGGGCAGCTGCACGCGCGGGAAGGAATACATGGCGCCCTGCACCGGGTTGCAGCGGATGCCCGGGGCCTCGTTGAAGACCTTCTCGGTGAGCTTGGCCTTGGCCGCCAGCTCCGCCAGCACTGCCTGCCTCTCCTGTGGCCGCAGAGGCAGGGCCAATCAGTGTGGCCCAGGGGCGTGGCACCCCCATGTCCCCAGCCACAACTTTGCTCCCTTGCCCCCCTCTCTTCCCCAACCGCGCTCACCGCCTGGAACTGCGCGAAAGAGGGGTCAGAGGGCGCGGGTGGGCTGACCACTAGGTCGAGCAGGGCCTGGCCGGGCACCGGCGGGCACAGGCGCACGCTCATCAGTTTCTGCATCTGCTGCTGCACCTTGACGTCCATGTTCACCACTTCCACGTAGCCGCCGCGGAACCCGCACCTGCGAGGCGAGGGCGGGCGTCGAGGCCAGGCCGGAAGAGGGAGCCAACCCAGTGGCGAGAGGCGCCAAGCTGAGACCAGGGTCCGCGAGTCCCCGCCCGCCTGGCCTGCACACACTCGCCCATGTAGCCCTTGGAGGTCGAGTGGAAGGAGGCCAGCTCCTGCTGCTGCGCATAGGGCGGCCCCATCTCCATGAGCACCTTCTTGAACGAGTGGAACTGCGAACCTTCAGCGTACACATTGTCCTGGTACACCTGGAGGGGCGGCAGGGCGTCACGAGGAGCCGGCTGATGCCCCACTCCCTAGCCCCGCGCGCCCCTGCCCATACCTCATCAGCCAGCAGGAAGAGTCGCTCTTCGAAGGCTAGGCGGATCACTGCCTCAATGCACTCGCGGGTCTGCACCTGCCCTGGGGAGCGGGGGATGCAGCACACAGCTAGGGTCAGCGGACCGCGCACACTACTCTCCGCTGAGCCGCTGGGCCCGAGCTCACTTCGGGGCTGGGCGG
>NW_007256815.1:278695-294254 GCF_000164805.1 Carlito syrichta
AGTTCACCTGCACCGCGTCCAGCTCGGCCAGCGTAGCCGAGTAGAGCGGGTACTGGGGGATAGGGATGAGCACACCAGTGCGCGTGCGGCCCTCGCCGGCCACCAGCAGCTTCAACACCGTCTGCAGGAAGGATGAGGGGAGGGCAGGGTTGGTGGGGCTGGAGCTGCACCCTTCCCTCGCCCCAGGCTGGTTCCGCAGTGCCAGGACATCCGGGCGAGCACAAAGGGTCCCTGTGTCTTCCTGCCCAGGCCCAGCCTACCACGATGGCGTCGCTTGCTCCCGTGGACAGAAAGATGTTGTTGGGGTCCGCAGGGATTCCTCCATCGCGCCTCTCAATGTACTGTGCCACATCCTCCCGGATCAGCTGGATACCAGGACTCGCCGTGTAGGCTCCTAGACCCGGGGACAGAGCAGGAAGCCAGGCCACACGTGAGGATGGCTGAACTAGATCCCCTGCAGCTGTCCTGAAGGGACCTCCCACCTCGAGATGATAGGTCCACCCTTCTCTGCTGCTCCCTGGGGGTGGACGGGGTCTGGCACGAGCACTTACCCAAGCTGTGGCCCCCACACGCCCGCAAGATGCGCGTAGCCCTTTTCTTGGCATCCTCAGGGAAGTTGGGGCTACTCAGGAGATCAGGGTTGACACAGAGGGCCAGGACCTGGGAGGATCGAGTGCTGAGGCTAGGGTGGGGAGTAGGGGACAGGAAGAAAGGGCATTATGGGAAGTGCAGGAGTCTTACCTGGCGAAGGAAGGTGATGGGCTTCTGCCCCATGGCCTGTGCATCCCCAACATTGGCATGGATGATCTCTGTGAAGGGTTTCTTCACACCCTGGGAAGAGATGGGAGCCCGCCGTGAGACGAGGGCCTATCAACCCCTGAGACCTTGTCCCGTGTGCCACTGGGGCTGGGGTCCGACTCAGCTGCCAAGGTGCAACTTGGCTGGCAGTACTGGGGCCCTGGGCCATACCTGGCGCAGTTCCCGCTCCAGCTCCATGGCTCGCAGCACTATGGGGCCACGTACCGCATACTCCACTCTCTGCACACTCGGGTTCATGGTGTCCAGTGTCAGCACCTTCTCCTTCAGCCCATTCCTTGCAGCCTGGCTCTGGTCACTTGCCCTCAAGGCCATGACTCTGCTTAGACCAGGCAGGAAGGCGGCTCAGGAGGTGGCAGGACTCAGAAGCGGGGATTGGGGCAGCTGGGTCCGGGCTCGGTGGGCCAGGGCTGGGAGAAAGAGAACCTGGGTAGGGAGACTCAAAAAGAGGGTACCTTGTTCACTGCAGCCTGCTGGCCCCTGTGAAAAGGCTAGAAAGGGCTCAAGGAGTTGGGACAGCTGGGCCCTGCCCCACCGGTCCGGGCACAGTTCTGCCCCAGGGAGCCAGAGGGAGTGGGTGAGGCAGCAGGCGGGGCTTGGGGTGAGGCCCAGTGCCCGCCCAGTGTCCCCATGACAGGAGAACAGGAGACCCACATAGGGGGTAGGTACAGCCGTAGGTTCAAACAACTCCTAGGGACTGGGAAGGGGGAGGGGAAGAGAGCAAAGTGCCTGGGCCCAGCAGCCCTGAGGGGCTGCCAGAGCTGGAAAGGGTGACCTCTAAGGCAAGAATGGAAGCCGGAGTCACTGGAGATTTACCCTCGCAGGGCTCGGAGGAGGCCTATCCCTCTCAGCACCCCCATCTTTGCTTGGGCCAGCAGACCTGTCTCCTAGGTAACTGAGCCAGGCCTCAGGAATCCTGAGGGGTACTGGGGGAGGGGAGGGAGGAGTTCAGGCTCTGGGTTCCATCCAGCCCCTCTGGGTCTGGCAGCCATGGCCTAGAGGCTGCAAGAGGGCTGTGGTTGGACAGACTTCCATCCCTGATCTGCACTGCAAGGGATCAGGGGATTGGGAGGTATGCTGGAGACAGGCAGGCCAGCCCTGGGCTCTCAGACCTCAGCTGCTCTGGACTGCCGTCATGCCCTTTCACCAGGCACCAGGCTGGGGTTGCCCTTGGGGCCACACCCCAGGCTAGGGGTGACCCAAGTTCCCCTTCCCTCTGGTTCCCAATTGGTGGAAAGAACTGGAAATGAGCTGTGATAGGCCCTCAGAGCCCCACCTCCACAGTCCCTGCAGAGAGCAGATAAGCCGTGCCCAGGGGAGGCCTATCCCAGCGGCCAGCAACTCAACCTGAACTGAGTCCAGGAAGCCGGCCCTCTAAGCTGGGCTGTAGGCAGCTCCTCAGGCCCAAGGGAACCTGGGCTCCTGATCCTGCTGGTTGGGAGAGAAGTCATCAGAAGCCCCAAGTGACCGGCACCCCAGCCTCTCTCACCTCACACTTCTCAGCTCTGCTGCCACACAGTCTCCCAGCGTGCAGGACTGCTCCTCTGGCCTCCAGTCCAGAGCACAGGTTAATATGGGCCCAGCCCCAGGCAGGACCAGCCCCTGCCCGCCCCCTGGCAGCAGGGCCCAAGTAGCAGCCCTGGTGGCAAGTGGACCTTGGGCAGCTGCCCCGCCCAAGGCAGGAGAACATTAAATTTAACCAGCAGCCAGCCCGGCCCTCCCCCACAACCACTGATGCTAGGGGAGGGCAGGCCCTATGGACACTGAACGGACCAGACAAGTGCCAAACCAAGAGGGGAGGGCGGCCCAAATCCATGCCATTCAGCACCGGTGGCGGTGCAAAATTGCCCACCATAGGCAGATGAACTGGCAATGCCCTCAGCCTTCCTGCTTGAGGCCCCTAAGGGGCCCCTCTCACCCTGACACATTGTGCCCAGCCAGCTCAGAGCTGGAGTGGCCAACTGCTTGTCCCTTATGCCAACCCAGGCGGAAGCTGGCAGCCAGGCTCCAGGATCAGGGCTGCACGCCAGGAACTGGGGGCCCACACCCCCCAGGGGAGCTTCTGACGCCACCCTTGTACCCGTTTTGCCCCTCTGGCTCTGGCGCAAGAGCCTTGTGGAAAATATCACCTTCCTTTCCAGGACCTTCACCCCTGGTACAGACAACCTCAGCCCTTGCCCCAGGGAGCCTTCTTCCAAAGCACCCTGCTCCTCTCAGGAAAGCAAAGGGTTACAGAGGAGCCTCCAAGAGGCTGAATACAGAGAGGGAGGGAGTGGGTGAGGAGCAGGCTTCTTGCCCAGTAGCCATGGGCCTCACTCCCACACAGGGGCCAGGGCTGCCACATGCCCCAGTGCGCACCTACAGGCCTCAGTGCTCACGGGCATGGGTCGCACCTCAACCAAGCAGCACACCCTGCTCCCCACTGTGGGGACAGTGGCCCAGCTGAGACACACAACAAGGCTTGGTGGCAAAACAGCCCTTTATCAAGAGTCATAGGATAAAAATAGTCTTTGCAGCCAGATGCCCCCGGGCATGTCTTCTGACACAGGTCCATCCCTGAGTGAGGAGGCCAGTGTCCTGGATGGTGGAAGCCAGGGGGGACTCCATACTGCCCACCTGCAGCACCAGGGCACACTTTGGGGGTGGGCCTTCAAGGCAGGAGCTGTGGCGAGGCAACCTCAGGCTGAGCCTTGGGACAGGACCTCTGCACCTTGAGGCAACAGCCTCTCACATGAGCAGGCAGCATGGCTTCTTCTCCATGGGAGCCTCCTCGGATGGGGCTGTGAGCTTGAGCAGGGGTGGGTCCCCACCTGCCCTGAAACCACATTCAGGCTGGGGGGTCTCGATGTCAGCAGGCAGACCAGACTCAGGGGCCTCGGGCCCCTCGGGTGGGGGTCGCTGCAGCTTGGCAGCAGCTCGCTGGCGCTTAAGGTCTGCCAGGGTGTGGTGGGCCTTGTCCCGGACAAGGGCGTGGGAAGTAGTGCTCTCCAGAGGGCTCAGCTGGTAGGAGACACACCGGTCCAGTCGCTTGGAGTATAGGTGCGGCCCTGGAGAGCCCCCTACTCGGCCATTGTGTGGCCTGGCCACCTCCGGGCTGTCCTCCTGTTGGCAGAGTGAAGGCCCCAGAGGCCATTAGGAGGTGCCCCTCTCACCTCCTCTGGCCTTGGGTTCCAGGCTTATGAGGTTGTGGAGGGGCAGAAGGGAAAGGGGGGGCAGCAGCTGACCCCTGTGGGGTACCAGTTCCTACCACCTCCACAAGGGTGCCAGTGCAGAGGGAGAACAAGAGCACCTAATCGGGTTAGGAGCCTGGGCAGGGCCAGGCACACCCCTGTGCTGGGTGGAGCAGGAGCCAGCACTCACCTCTGGGAGAGGCGGTTCAAGCTCTGCATCAGTCTGGCGGTCCTCATCATCTTCAGGTGGCTCTGGGCTGGTGGGCGGTGGCTGTTGCCACACGATGGCCTCCTGGGCATGCTCCTTGCGGTACAGGTTGGTGCGCTGGGTTAGGCTCACCCGCCTCACCACCTTCCTGAGGGGGGAGGGCTGAGTGAGGGGAGGACACTGCCCGCCCCAGTGGACTCTGCCCCCAAGTTCTGGCTGGCACCTTGGCCTGGCAGCTGACGTCAGCAAGGACAAGGCCCGAAGGGGTGGGCAGGGGGCGGAGCCCGCTGGAGGGGCTGGACAGGACAAGACCAAGATGAAGACGGGAGCAGGGCATCTGGCACAGGGTGCGGCACTCACCCGCGGCTGCCTGCGCTGGAGGTGCGGCGGCGCAGCAGGGAGCGCTGGCGGCCCTGGGCACGCAGGAGAGCGTCGTGCTTGTGCTTCAGCTCCAACAGCTTGGCCCGCACCTCCTCGTCCCCGCACAAGTCTGAGGAGAAGTGGGCGCAGGCATCAGGGGTGCCCTCCCCACCTGTCCCCTCCACCAGGTGGAGGTAGGTCCCCGGATCTCACCAAGGGGGGTCTCCTCCATCAGGGACTTTGCATTCAGGTCAGCTCCATGTGCCACAAGCAGCTCCACCAGGTGCACCTGTGGACCAGCCGGGGCTGCTAAAGGCTCCAAGATGTGGAGCCCACCCCCTCTCCCATGGGCTTCCAGCTCCACACTCACCTGGCCCCAGTAGGCTGCAGCATGCAGTGGCTCCCAGCCATCCTGGTCCTTGGTGCTCAGGCTGGCTCTGTGCTCCAGCAGCAGGGCAGCTGCTTCACTGAACCCATTGGCAGCAGCAATGTGCAGCTGCAGGCAAGTCGCCCAGCCTGAATTCCAGCCCCATGCCCCACCAGTAGCAAACCGTCCAGTCCCATTCCCCCCTCTCCCCTTCAGTCCTCACCAGTGTGGCCCCATGGTCCAGGGGGGCATTCAGATCTTCTCCAGTCCCCAATAGGTTCTGGATGTCGTCCAGCATACGCAGCTCTGGCACAGCCCGGGCACCCTCGATGCTGTCCTGGGTGATGCCTGCGAGGCAGCAGGCTCAGAAAGAGTATGCCCCAGGGTCCCAGCCCTTGTACAGCCAAGCAGTCATACTCACCACGGTTAGCCATGGCAGTCTCGAGGCAGTCCAGCGTCTGCTCATCCTCACACAGGTCATAGGGCATGTTCCCATCAGTGTTGACCGCCAGGAGATTGGCGCCACTGCAGGAGGGAAACACATGGCTGCTGGCCACAAGACCCTTCTCCATGCACCAAGCTCCTCATTTAGAGAGGCCCCTATTCCCCTCTCCGTGTGTCCTCCCTCTGCAGAGGCCTTCCTCCTACTTATCCTATGGCTGCTTCTTGGGAAGCATGGGGCAGACTTGGAGGAGATGCCCAGCTCCATCCACCATGGGGAGAGGTTGCCTCAGGGCCTGTGTAGCTGCCCTTCAGTCAAACAGGCCATCCTGCAATCTTTACCCATTTGGGTTCCAGGTTCTTGGCACCTCCGGGGGGGCCGGTGCCTCCATAAACACACACAATGGGCCCATCTGCTGGGGGGATGCAGGGAATCTGGGGATTCCGGGGAGCAGAAGGTGGCAAGGGTAAGACCCAGGCAACCACTCTGCTGGAGAGCCCCGCTGAGCTGCAGGAAGTATGGTCCAGAGAAAGGAGGGGGCTAAAGAGGAGTTCAGAATACAGAAGAGGGTGCTCCCTGTGTGCAGTGGAGGAGCACGGCCGGGATATACCCGAGGGCCTGCCTGTGCCCACCCCACTCCATGGCACCTGTGTGTGACAGGACTGCCACCCACCCATATACCCACCCAGCCTCACCTAGACTGCTCCAAAGATGGTCTGAGCCCCTGACCTTCTGTTCTGCCATGGAGTTAAGTGGGTAAATTAAGAGAGGAGGCTCCTGGATACCAGTGAAGCCACAATGCCCTGAACACAAGCTCATTCCCCTGGGGTCCCAGGCCCTGCTCTCCATGCCAGGATACAGGCAGGGTCAGCAAAAGTAAAGATGGGAACACAGGAGTCCAAGAGCCAGGAACACTTCACACGAGGAGACACTTGAGCTGCCATCTGTGAGGAAGCCCCTCTCTAACATAGACGCCCAGCAGGCCCTACCGGGCAATGAGCAGCTCCACCAGGTGCAGGTGGCCGCAGGTGGCCGCAGCATGCAAAGGTGTCCAGCACTCACTGTCGCAGGCGTTGACGTTGGCTCCAGCCTCCAGGAGCTGTTGCACCATCTCACGGAAGTCATCAATACAGCACTGCAAACCACGCAACCTAAGCGGCCAGAGCACTGGGGCCAGTCTCCCTGCCCCACTCACCCCCAGTGCGGGCTGACCTGGTGCAGTGCTGTCAGGCCATCCTCATTGGCCAGGTCAGGGCTGACCCCATTCCTGAGGAACTGGCGGACTGCAAAAAACAGGAGGTGAGGTCAGGATAGGGTCTTGTGACTGGCCTATACCACCCTTGGTCAGGCCCTGGGCCTGAGGGTACCTGGCCAACGGTGCTGCAGTCCACGAATTGGGGAAGGATGAGGAAGAGAGTAGTGCAGACAGCAGGAGGCACGCCAGAGCCCAGAGGAGGGCACAGGAGCACCAGGCATCTGTCTACCCCAAGCAGGCCACGCTCCCAGAAGCCCTCTGTCTCCAATTCCAGCAGGCCCTGCACTGTGGCGCTCTAATCCCTCAGACCCCAGAACAGGCCCTCCTGTGTAAGAGCAGCCCTCCAACAATCCCACGCCTCCCTCCAGCCCAGAGGTCTCCCTGCCCCAGGCTGCTGCAGTGCCTGTGGCATGAGAGGCAATTTTCATGAAGAACCCGAGAAGCCCTGCGCCAGCACCCACCAGCTTGCTTCCTCTGCTCTTCCCCGATGACCAGCTGCCAGCTGCCTATTCATGATCTCTTGGTCCTCCAGGACCAACTCCAGGCTCCCCATCAGCAGAGCTCATGCCTGCCCTAGCTCCCCTTCAGAGATCCCATCCCAGACCCGGACTCTTACCAATGTCACCAGTGTCCTCCCTCGCCACACCTGGCATGCAGCAGGAAGATACACCTGCCTTCCCACAGCTCCCTGTGCTCTGGCATGTGGTACACCATGGCAGCCTCCTTCTCTTTTTCCCTGCCTCAAGGCATCTCAGGAGGGCTCCTATCCACATAAGAAGACGCAAGCCAGGCACTGCCTGCTTCTCGTCATCCTCTGCTCTGAAGGGAGGCAAGAGGGGCTCTCAAGAGCCACCGAGATGCCTTCCTCTAAACCTCAGGGCACTAGAAATGGAACCTGCACACAGCTGGGCCCATGAGCATGAGGCATGAGGCCCAGGCCTGTCATCAAATTCGGAAGTTTCCAACAGAGAGGAAGGTGTCAAAGGCAGAGCATCAAGAGGGGGCCCGCCAGTGTGAGCTCTGGGCCTACCTCAAGCCTGGCTAGCCCCACTGTCTAGCTCTCTAGCTCACAGAAGAGGGTGGTACCATCCTACTTTATAGAGACTGAAACCAGGGCTTTCCTGAGCATCCCAGTACCCTGGCAAGGAGCAGTGATGGTTTCTGCTCAGTCGCTCCTGTGGGCCCACCCCATAGGTCCAGTCCATGACCTCACCACCCACAACTCAGCTTCAACTCAAAGCAGGACCCCTCTATGTGCAATCCCTGCCTGAAGGACTGCTGTCCTCAGGGTTGCCCACCACTTGGAGCTTGCCCGATGGGGAGACCCAAGCCCCAGGCTGAGGAGGCCAGGAGCTGTGGACAGGCCCAGCTCCAAGCCCTGGCACGGGATCACTCAGATGTCCAGGGACAGGGCCACCCACTGTGTCCAGCCTAGGGCTCAGCCACACTCACCTTCTTCCAGGTCATTTCGGGCAGCGGCCTCCAGAAGGGCAACACTGGGAGGGAAGAGGACCTGCTTCTGGGGCCCTTGGCCAGTTGTCTCTTTCCGGGGCCGACACCCCTGGCCCTTCTTGCCCTGGGCTTCCTTCTCAGCCTGGGCCCACATCTTCACCTGCTGGGCACGTCGCTTCTGGGCATGCTTCAGCCGCTCCTGTGTGCTCATCCTGCCCACCATGGGCATCTCTGCCAGCAGCTCCAGATGCTCGGCCATAGCGGGGACTGCCTGCCCACAGAGTTGCTTGGGGTACCAGAGTGGGATGCTCGGGGGCCAGGCCGGGCCTGAGGGGCAGGGCAGCTGGCTGGTCTGGCACCCTTGGGGGCATCCCCTTCCCAAGGCTCGGTGCCCGTGGCCCCTGGCAAGGCTGGGTCAGAAGGCCCCACACGGTGACCAGGCCCAGGCAGCCCTGAAGATGCAGGCCTCAGGCAGAGAGGACAGCGTAGGAGGAATCCACAGCCTGCTCCCCAGGCAGGCGTGGCCTCTAGCTGCTCAATTGTCAGGGCTCTGCATGAGCAGCGCCTCACCTCCCTCTTGGGGTCAGGGTGCACAGCCTGTGGGAAGCAGCCCTGAGACCTGGCCAGCCTCAGTCCAGGGTCTGAAGCTAATTACCCAGATAAGAAAGTTCCAGTTTCCTGGCACCTTGCCGAGGGGGAAGGAAGGACAGGGCAAATCAGCAGCAAGCCCCTTAGAGCCCTCTGTTCACCTTCCAGGCCTCAAGATCCTGGGTGGGGCCTGAAAGCAGCCATGGCCCAGGCCCCTGACCTCTCTCAGCTGTCTCCCTTGGTCAGTGCATCAGTTCTCATGAAGAGGTACAGTCACAGAGGCCGGGGCAGGGTATGTGGTCAGAGTCCTGAGGTCCAGGTCCCAAGTACCCAGGGTGAGTCTCTTTAGGCAGCCAGGGCACTGAGGATACAGGAGGGCTTGTCAGTAGTGTCTTCAGGAGAGCCTCTGCTTCCTGTAGCTGCACACACCTGAGGAGCAAGGAAGTACATCAAGGTCAGCTCTGGGGTGGGGCAGGCTCCCCAGAGCTCCTGCACTAGGTCTCAGGTGAAACCAGGCTCCCAGCCGTGTCCTTCATAAGGTCAACCCTCTGGCCTCAGAGAGCGCTGCAGGGTAACAATCCTGGGGGAGAAGGGCTCAGACACTTCCCACCCACACTTTCCAGAAAAGGCCACTGCTGTCATAAGAGACATAGAGAACTGCAAGGCCTTCCCCTTGAGCTTGCCCCTCAAGGGCCAGGCGCTGCCCCCAGGCTGGGCAGGGCAAGGTCTCTTGAAACTGAACTGCCCTGAGGATTTTGCAAAGGCAGGCCCTGCCCCTGGGCTTCAGCCTGTCCTGGCCAATACCCCAGCTTCTCACCACTCAGTGTCTAGAACTCTTCCTAACAGTGCTCGTTGGACCAAGCCAGTCAATTCTTCAACTGTCCTAGGCTGCAATAAAAGTCCAGGTTGTGTGAACATAGGTACAGGTGGCTCACCTGGCTTGGCGTTTATGGGAACAGACAGGCAGCTTCTGTCAGGCACAGCCCTGCCCAATTACCTACTATGACCCAGTCCTGCCCAACACAAGAAATGTAGTCACTAGGCTGATCACAGGTCACTCCTCGGAAGGCACTGGCCATGCTCCACACAGAAGATGCCCACCAGGGGTTCCATTCTCTTCTCAGCCAGGTCTCATGGCCATCTAGATACTGACCCAACTTTTCTCTTCCTGGACTCGTACACAGGGATCTCAGTGAATGTCCCCTTCTTCCATGAAGGGAACTGTTCTAGGCCAGATCAAATTAGGTTGGTCAGGTCCCTCCTGTTCAGAGGCCCCCAATTTACTTGGGAGTTCCACTAATCTACCCCAGACCTACTCTCACTCTGCAAGCTTCCTGTAGATGGGACCAGCAAGGACAGTGGCCCCAGCCTGACTTGCTTTCTGCCAAGGAAAGAGCTCTTCCAGGCAGCACTCTGAGCAGCCTGCTCCCAAGTGTGGCCACTTCCACAGACCGCTGAGGCCAGGGCAAGAAAAGCTGGTCAGACACTCTGCCCAGGTCCCCAGTCCTCCCTTACCCTCTAGATAGAGTGTCCCTACCAGAGACAGGCTGGGGGCCAGGTCCCCATCCATGAGGACCCTCCCTCCCTGCTGGCCACCCACAGCCCATACCCTCTTTTTGACAGGGCTGGCAAGGTGAGAACCCCACCTCTCTGTGGTCAGTGTCTTGGCCTGCCAGGGAATCAACCTGGATAGAAGTCTCCTACTCCCACCTGAAGAGATCACAGGCAAAGAGCAAGGCATGCTGCCTCTGGCCATGAGTCTCTGGCCATGAGAAGGAAAGATTTAAGAGACATCATCTATCATTTTATAGAAGAAAAGCTATTCTGATGCCCTGATATAGAAGAAAAGCTATTCTGATGCCCTGATGTCCTACAGAAAACAACCTGAGAGCAGCAACCACTTTTCTTTTCTTTTTTTTTTGAGTTGAAGTCTCACTCTGTCGCCCAGACTGGAGTGCAGTGCTATGCTCCCAGTCACCGCAACTATGACCTGCTGGGCTCCAGCGATCCTTCCACTTCAGTCTTCCAAATAGCCGGAACTACAGGCGCGCACTACCATGCCCGGCTAATTTTTTTGAATTATTGCAGAGACGAGGTCTCACTAAGTTGCCTGGGCGGGTCTCAAACCCATGGGCTCAAGCAATCTACTTGCCTCGGCCTCCCAAAGTGCTGGGATTACAGGCTAAGCCACCAAGCCCGGCCAGCAACTACTTTTCAAATGTATTGTCTTTTGATTTTCTCATTTTGAGACATATCTATGAAAATTCATCAGGGAACAGCATCTCGATAGCCTGAACACCCCCAGCCCTCGGCCCCTGGGACTTCTTGCTACTAGGACGAGTATAGGCTGGGGAGCTACAGATCCAGCCCCAAATACCTCATGCAGCACAGGAGGCTCTGTCCTCCCAAAATGCACACAGCTCATGGGTGCTCAGCCCCCAACCCTGGAAGGCCCACCTTCTCAAAGTCCCAAGGCACCCCAGGGCAGCTGCACCTCACTGGAAGCTGCCTGAGGACAGTCTCCATGTAGCCTTGAGTGGGTCTCTGCCCTGTTTAAGGGTCCAACTACCTCCTCTGTGAGAAAATGAGATGCCCAAAGTGAACACAGGGAGTCTCAGGGCGCCATTACAGTGAGAGCCCCATTCTGGGATAATCCTCCATTCAAGGTGTCACAGCACCTAGCTGCCTCCAGACTGGGCCCTAAGCTTGCAGCTCCCCACCCTCCTCCCTGGTTCCCAAGGTGCTGCCTGCCTGGCCTCCCTGCACAGAAGCCAGACCTAGAAGGAAAAGGATAGCCAAAGGTCAGCGGCAGTGGGTCTAAGGGCTCCAGAAGGAAAGGCCGTCTTCCACCTACCTGAATCTTGGCTGCCCCAGCTGAACTCAGTAAGCCTTGGCCCCTCCTTCCAGTCACACGATGGGCCAGGAACAGCCCACCAGAGCCTAGAAGACTTGCCCCTCCATTGAGCCATGAAGGTTTGGTGGCTGGCTTGGTAAAGTTCTACCAAATGGCCACCATACCACACCCAGGTCAAGAGTGGGCTGGGCAGGGCGGCTCCTCCTAGTCCACAAACACTCCCCAAAGCCTCCCTGGAATGTCAAGCAGATAATCTAGTCGGCTTATTCCAGTTCTCAGCTCCAACTGCAGGTGACCCGCACTTGAGTATGGGACCCAGATCGAAGGAGCCTTCAGGAAGGACACTGGCCACTGTCCCCCATCCCCAGTGTATGTGCACACTACTAGGCCATCTGGCCTTCAGGCTCCCAGCAGACACTGTGAGGACAGCTTCATGCCCCCAGGCATAAATGTCTCAGCACCACCCCTCATCTCCACTGCCAAAGCCCTCCTACAGCAGGTCCCTGCCATCATCCCCATTTTGCATGTGGGGAAACCAAGGCCATGCCTAGATCCAGAGCTGCCCTGTTAACCACTCCACCACAGTACCTTACCATATAGAGCCCACCTCCCAGCATCTGTGATACCATGAGAGCCAGAGCCCATGAGGGGTGATACCACTCTATCACTTTATGTACCCAGAGACAAGGACAAGGGGTAGGTGGAGGCCATGTGCTGTTCAGAGAGAGAAAAGAGAGGAAGGGAGCAGGAAGAGGATGGGGTGCTGCATTGCTGGCAGGGTGGGAGGCTGGGGAAACCTGCTGCAGGCTCCGATATCACAAGTAAGAGTATATACATTGTACGCCTCTGTAAGGTGCATATCCAACCTTAAAATGTACATTTTGTGTGTGTGTGTGTTGGAGTCTCACTCTGTCGCCCAGGCTAGAGTGCAGTGACACACTCACAGCCACCACAACCTCAACCCACTGGGTTCAGGCGATCCATCCATCTCAGTCTTCTAAGTAGCTGGAACTACAGGTGAGCATCACCAGGCCTGGCTAATTTTTTGATTTATGGTAGTGATGAGGTCTCACCAAGTTGCCCAGACTGGTCTTAAACCCCTGGGCTCAGGCAATCCTCTAGTCTCAGCCTCCCAAAGTGCTGAGATTCCAGGAGTAAGCCACCACGCCCACCCAAAATGTGACTCACTCTTAGTAGGACATCACCCTTCTAAAACCTCTACAGCCAGTCACAGCCAGAGGGACCAGGAGGTCACTGGGGAGATAGAAAGAAGAAAGCCCTCTCGCCTCCCAGGCTGCCTGTTGCAGGGGGAAAGCCTATGCACAACAGGGCAGTGGACAGTGACTGGGCAGTTGGTTCAGGGGCCCTGGCAGTGACAGGACTGGCCCAATGCCCCTCACCTGCCTGCCCTTCTGGTTCTGAAGACTTCACATCCCTACTGTGCTTAGGCTTGTTGGAGTAGGTGCCTGTAACTCATAACCAAGATATTTGGTTGTCTGTCTGTGTTTTAAAAATTTTTTTAGAGACAGGGTCTCACTCTGTCACTCAGACTAGAGCACAGTGGTGCAATTACAGTTGATGGTATCCTCAAACTACTGGGCTCAAGCGATCCTCCTGGCTCAGCTTCCCAAGTAGCTGGGACTACAGGTGTGTGCCACCGTGTCCAGCTAATTAAAACATTTTTTTTTGTAGAGACGAGGTCTCGCTATGTTGCCTAGGCTGGTCTTGAACTCCTAGACTCAAGCAGTCCTACCGCCTTGGCCTCCCAAAGTGCTGGGATTATAGGCAAAAGCCACTGCACTCAGTCAGATTTGGTTTTATTTGTAGCAATATCTATAAGAGAAAAAAAAGGGAAACTACCTAGATGCCCATCAATCTGGGAAAAATATATTATATATAGTCATTCGTAGAATAACATCTATACAGATGTATCTGTTAATAAGATGAGGTAGGCTTGGTGGCTCAGCCTATAATCCCAGCATTTTGGGAGGCTGAGGCGAGTAGATTGCCTGAGCCCATGGGTTCGAGACCAGCCCAGGCAACTTGGGAAGACCTCGTCTCTACAATAAATAAAAAATTAGCCAGGCATGGTAGCATGCACCTATAATTCCAGCTACTTGGAAGGCTGAGGCAGCAGGATAGCTGAAGTCCAGCAGGTCGATGCTGGGGTGGCTATGAATGTACCACTGCACTCCAACCTGGGCGACAGAGTGAGACAACAATTCAAAAAAATGAAAACAAGATAAGGTAGATTTCAATGTCATGAGAGAGTGACTACAATATGATGACAATGGGTACAGAGGCTGGCACAACCATGGTTAAAGGTGTTACATATATACAGACTTTATTTGTATGGGCAGAGAGGACATCTGGGGATGGGGACTGCAGTGATGGACTCTTAAGAGGCGCTGTTGACCACACTGAGATGTGTGCAGGGGCTCTGGATACAGTCATGTTCAGCCACTGGCAGCCAGGGGCTCCAGGTACATACTTCACCTCAGCGGTAACCAGCCCATGCTGGATATCCTGCTGGGTAACTGTTCACAGATCATCCAAAGGGCTGGATAGGGGACCCCTCAAGGCAGACTGCACCTCACCTTTGAGAACTCCACCACTCAGGTCCCTGATGGTATCTTCCCAACACCTGCAGGCAGAAGTGCCACTACCCCACAATGGCATCCACAGGTCTACTACTTACCCCAGCCTGTCTCTTCCACTAGACAACAGGTTTGCTGAGGACACGATCTGTGTGCTACTCCTTCATGACTCCTCACCCACATGCTGGTACCTGGAAAAGGGACCTTCCATCAGTGTTTGTGAAGGACTGAGGGGGTAGCCACATCTCAGAGAGACAGGCTGGAAATGGGCAAGGTAGGCACAGCTCAGTGAGACCATGGCATGGATAAGCTCAGGCCCAAAGCTCTCGGTGGCCTACACCATCCATTCTGAGGAGCCAAATATGACAAGGACCACACCAGTCATAAAGCTGGGTAGCTAATGGAGAGGAGGCTCCACTTGCACTTGCCTATCTGTGCCCTGGGGCAGGAACCGGGGAGGCAAGTCCTGCCCTCAAGCAGCCCACATCTCAGGGACTGAATCAGAGCTGCAGAATGTGCACTGGCAAGTCACACCATGTCTGCTATGGCCAGCATGAAAGGCATGGGGGCATTCAGGGCAGAGGAAAGTAAGGCAACTCTGGAGAAACCTCTGCTACCCCAGAAAGCTCTGAGAAGGTGGACCTAGCAGTAAGTGCCCTACATACAGGGAACCCAGGACTGGTTATGCCCTGGCAGACAGGTAGGTGAGTACTGATGGGAGGATGCTGGGGGAAGAGACTGAAAAGTGTACCCACAGGATGCAACGTGCAGCTAACTTCCTCCCAGTCCTACTCTAAGAAGTTCATCTTGAAGCACCTGCAAAGGCACGAAATATTTGAAATTCCATCTTGCCACTCGCTGCAGCATTTATGACAGAAACACTAGAAACAACCTAAATGTCGATCAAAGGAATCTAATTAAATAAGCCCCTATAAGGCTGAGTGGGGTGGTTCATGCCTATAATCCCAACACTTTGGGAGGCCGAGGTGACAGGATTGCCTGTGCCCACGGGTTTGGGACCAGCCTGGGCAACTTGGCGAGACCTCGTCTCTACAATAAATTTTTTAAAAATTAGCCAGGCATAGAAGTGCATGCCTGTAATTCTAGCTACTTGGAATGCTGAGGCTAAAGGATCACCTGAGCCCAGCAGGTTGAGGCTGTGATGGCCGTGAACATACCACTGCTCTCCAGCTTGGGCAACAGAGTGAGACTCTGACTCAAATAAATAAATAAATAAATAAGCAAGCCCCTATGAAATTTTATGAGGACACTTCCTATGTACTATTACAGAAAGATCTCTAAGACAGTGTTTGTTCAGTGAAGAAAAAAGGCATAATATTGTATATATAATATGCTACATTTTGTGTAAGAAAGGAATGAAATAAGAATATACATTAGCCAGGCTCGGTGGCTCAGCCTGTAATCCCGCGCCTTTGGGAGGCTGAGGTGA
>NW_007256815.1:294916-295809 GCF_000164805.1 Carlito syrichta
CAAAAAAGAAAAAAACATGGAGACAGAGCAGGGTGGGAGGGATAGGTAGGAAAGACTTGTGCTGGGGCCTTTTTGTGTTGTTTAACTTGGAGTCCCATGCAGAATACCATTGTCAGAAAAAATGTTAAGAGCCTGCTTTTGGCAGGGCAGGTGCAAAGTGCCATGGCACAGGTATCAGGTCAGGAATGGAGAAGGAAAAGCATGTGCTAGGTTCTGGCCATGGAGAAGGACAGATGAAAGGTGACTGCAGTGGGGGTGGATGCTGAGGCTACCCAACAGCTGGTGTCCAGCTGGCCATGGGAACCACATAAGGCTCTCAGACCAATGAGTAACATGATCCGATCCTGCCAGAAGGGGAGGCAGGAGACGGGACACGCCCATAGCAGGGAGTAGACAGGAAGGACAGTCCAGGCCAACACAGAGGGCCAAGGTAACAGGACTGAGGAATAATGAGCAGCCAGAAGGAAGGAAAGGGCTAGAGAAAGGCCGACAGAGGAAGCTTGAGAAGCAAGACAGTGTCCACAGGGGAGCGCCAAGGAGAAGCTGGAGCCAGGAAAACAGGAGAGCGCCCAGGAGGGGTTGCCAGCAGGGGTGCAGTGTGGTCCTTCAGGAAAGCTGGGACAGTGGCAGAGAGGGCCTCCCAAAGCCCAAAGAGGGAGGGAGGTCTATCTAGGCCCAACAAGGGAAGGACTTGATATGGGGGCTGAAACAGTGGACAGCTGCCTGGAAACAGAGCAGGAGCCCGTCTCACTCCTCGGACTAAAATGTCACCAGACACATCACAGACATAACCTTAAGGGAAAACATTAAATCATAGCAGTTCAAAAGAAAAAGGAAGCTGGGCTCAGTGGCTCAGCCTGTAATCCCGCGCCTTTGGGAGGCTGAGGTGAGGG
>NW_007256815.1:296254-297369 GCF_000164805.1 Carlito syrichta
ACTCAAAAAAAAAAAAAAAAAAAAAAAAAGGGAAGAAATTTTTTTATAATCCCAGCAAATGGGAAAGCCGTTCTAAGGTGGACACAAAACCCAGAAACTGAAAAGAAACTGATAAATCCAATTGCACTAAATTTCCAAAATGTCTGTATTGTAAAACTGAATCAAAACAAAACCTACAAAGTCATAAGACAGATGAACAATTGGGTAAAAACATGTACAATCAATAAGACAAAGTAGATCTCAGAGCAACACATGAAGGAGCCACACACAAGCAGGCAAAGGACCGACAGCTCACAGAAGAAAGGACACAAATTCCAGTGAAGACATCTAGACAGAAGTTCAGCTCCCTAATTATTAACACTTGTACAATAAAAGTAGCACACACATTTACACCATGGGCTCATGCAGCACATGTAGTGACCTAACTGATGCCCCCAGGCCCACCTACTACAAAGGAAGAAGCCTTGGTCAGTACAGACACACCTGCCATGTGCACAGGTAATCTTTTTAAAAGAACAAGCCAGGCACAGTGGCTCACACCTGTAATCCCAGCACTTTGGAAGGCTGAGGTGGGAAGATCACTTAAGGTCAGGAGTTCAAGACCACCCTAGGCAAGACAGTAAGATCCCTGTCTCTACAAAAATTTTAGAAATTAGCCAGATGTGGTAGCACACACCTGTAGTCCTAGCTACTTGGGAGGCTGAGGTTGAAGGGTCGCTTGAGCTCAGAAGTTCTGAGGCTGCAGTAAGATATTGTGCCACTGCACTCCAGTCTAGTCAACAGAGCAAGACCCTGTCTCAAAAAAAAAAAAAAAAAAAAAAAAGCCAGGCCCGGCGTTTCACTCATGCAATCCCAGCACTTTGGGAGGTGGAGGTGAGAGAATTGCCTGAGCCCAGGGATTCGAGACCAGCCTGAGTAACTTGGTGAGACCTTGTCTCTACAATAAATCAAAAAATTAGCCAGGCATAGTGGCGGGTGCCTGTAATTCCAGCTACTTGGGAGGCTGAGGAGGAAGGATCACCTGAGCATGGCAGGTGGAGGCTGCAATGACCAGAGCATGCCACTGCACTCCAGCCTGGGCAACAGAATGAAACTCCATCTAAAAAAAAAAAAAA
>NW_007256815.1:297732-304896 GCF_000164805.1 Carlito syrichta
CCCGCGGGCTCAGGCAATCCACTCACCTCAGTCTCCCAAGGCGCGAGATTACAGGCTGAGCCACAGAGCCCGGCTCACTTTCTCTTTTTAAAAGAAATAAGATTCAGAGATCCCTGCCAACTGAGGGAAGGGCCAGCACAGAGGGAAGATGGGGGTAAGAGGCGTCACTTCTACAAGGGGGAAGAAAACCTTACTGAGAACCTTGGTTGAAATGGGAGGGAAGCAGGTGAGTGGTAAACAGAGAAGCAGCAGAGAGGAGGAGGCTTCTGACCCAGGCTGTCCACCTTCCATCCTGAGGCCCTCCCCTGGAGCTTGGTCACCAGGAACCCGTGTCTTCCCGGCTGAGGAGATCTGGCTCCTTCCATGCTGTTCTCTCCCCAGCAGCCCTCTCTAGGGGCTGCTTTCCTTCAACTAGACCTCAGACCTGGAGGTGGGGCACTCCCCACCCAACCCATGCTCCTGGCTGAGGACTGCAGATCCCTCTCCTCTTCCTGAGAGAACCAGCTGGAGCATGCATCATGGTGACACCAGTCACCCAACACCAGCCCTTGCTATCAGTGGCACCCCTACCCATTGCTGTCCAAATTCCTGGCAGTCTCAATGTTCTTGTAGACAATCCTTCAATTGCCCGCCTCCAGAGTCTTGACCTCTTCTTCACACCAAAGTCCCTGTCCCTGTTCCAATAGTACCCTCGACTCCATCACCACCAGTAACTGCCCCCCACTCCTGTTACTTCAACACCCCATCTTCTGCCCATCATCTCTGCCCAGTTCACTCTTGAGAGCCCTGACTCCAACACTCCAGCACTCTCTCCATGCTGCCGTGTCCTCACCTCTTCCCACGCCTTTAGCTTCCACACCTTCTGCTCCCCGAGCCTGCACTACTGCGCTCTGGTGGGAAATCCCAGCCCCTGTTACTCTGAACACACCAGCAGAGCTGATCTCCTGACAGCTCTGAGGCTTGCAGAAAGGCTTCCCTTGCTCTTTTATCTCTCCTGCTCTTCCAGACAGAAATATGTTATCTGGGGAGACGGAAGCCATCAGAAGAGGATATCCATCCTTCACTTAGAATAGTATCCAAAAGCATCAATGCCTAGGAATTAATCTAACAAAACGTATGCACAGAAAACCTCAAAACATTATAAAAAGACATGAGGTAAGACCTAAATAATGGGGGAAAACACCATGCTTATAAAAACTCAGAATTGTAAACATGTCATTTCCCCCCAAGTTTACCTATCAGTCAATGCAATCCCAATCAAAACCCTAACAGTTGTATGTGAGATTCACAAGCTGATTCTCCATTTACATCGTAACACAAATGGCCAAAAACAGTAGGGATAAACCTAAAAAAGAACACATTTGAAGTACTTACACTATTAATTAAATATCAATATTTATTATAAGCCAGGAGTGGTGGTGCATGCCTGCAGTCCCAACTACTTGGAAGGCTGAAGTAGAAGGATTGCTTGGAGCCAGAAGTTCAAGGTTGCAGTGAGCTGTGATCGTGTCACTGCACTCAAGCCTGGGTGAAAGAATAAGATCCCAACTCAAAAAAAAAAAAAAAAGATGCATTTATTTATTTATTATTTTTTGAGTTGGAGTCTCACTCTTTGTTGCCCAGGCTGGAGTGCAGTGGCACGCTCATGGCCACCGCAGCCTGGACCTGCTGGGCTTTGGTAATCCTTCCACCTCATCCTTCCAAGTAGTTGAAACTACAAACACACACCACCACACCCAGCTAGTTTTTCTGATTTATTGTAGAGACAAGGTCTTGCCAAGTTGCTCATGCTGGTCTGAAACCCCTGGGCTCAGGCAATTCTTTCACCTTGGCCTCCCAAAATGCTAGGATTACATACAGGCTGAGCCACCATGCCTGGCCAAAAAAAAAGATTTATTATACAATTTGGTAAGACCCTGAGGCATTTGCTTAGAGATAAAGAAATAAACAAACGGAACAAAACAGAATCCATAAATAAACCCATAGATGTGTCAATTTATGACACTGCAGAGCAGTAGAAAAATCTTCAGCTGGGTATAGTAGCTTACGCCTGTAATCACAGCACTTTGGGAGGCCAAAGTGGGAGAATTGTTTGAGCCCAGGGGTTGGAGAGCAGCCTAGGTAGGCAACATAGCAAGACTTCATCTCTATAAAAAAAATAAAAAAATTTAGCCAGGCTTGGTGGCTCAGCCTGTAAACCCGCGCTGAGGTGGGAGGCTGAGGTGAGTGGATTTGCCTGAGCCTGCAGGTTCGAGACCCGCCTGGGCAACTTGGTGAGACCTCATCTCTACAATAAATCAAAAAATTAGCCGGGCGTGGTAGCACACGCCTGTAGTTCCAGCTACTTGGAAGGCTGAGGTGGAAGGATCGCCGGAGCCCAGCAGATTGAGGCTGCGGTGGTCAAGAGCGGCCACTGCACTCCAGTCTGGGTGACAGAGTGAGACTCCAACTCAAAAAAAAAAAAAAAAAAAAATTAGCCAGGCATGGTGGTGCATGCCTGTAGTTCCAGCTACTCAGGAGGCTGAGGCAGCCGTGATCATGCCACTGCACTCCAGCCTGGGCAATTCAAAAAAAAAAAAAGGAAAAGAAGAGTCTTCAATAAATAGTGCTGGGTCAATTGGACACACATATGCATAAAACTATTCTTGACTCCTACCAACCGCACATCTAAATGTAAAAGGTAAAGTAATAATATTTCTTCAAAGAGTTGACACCAAAAGCACAGTCCATAAAATGAAATTCTGATAAACTGGACTTCATCAAGATTAAAAACTCTTGCCGTCAGGAGTGGTGACTCACACCTGTAACTCCAGCACTTTGGGAGGCTGAGGTAAGAGGACTGCCCGAACCCAGGGGTTTGAGACCAGCCTTGGCAACTTGGCAAGACCTCATCTCTACAATTAAAAAAAAAAAAAAAAAAACTAGTCAGGTATGGTAGCACATACCTGTAGTTCCAATTACTTGGAGGGCTGAGGTGGAAGGATCGCCTGAGCCCAGCAGGTCAAGGCTGTGGTGGCCATAAGCATGCCACTACACTCCAGCCTGGGCAACAGAGTGAGACTCCGACTCAAAAACAAAACAAAACAAAACAAAACAAAAAAACACTTTTCGTCTGCTAAAACCCTGTGAAGAGGATGAAGACAGATACTGGGTGAGATAATATCTGCAAACCACACACTGAACAAAAGGACTTCTATCAAGGACACATAACAAATCTCAAAATTCAGCAGTAAAATCAACCAATCCAATTAGAAAATGGGCAGGCCAGGCTCAGTGGCTCAGCCTGTAATCCCAGCATTTTGGGAGGCCGAGGCAAGTGGACTGCCTCAGTCCACGGGTTCGAGACCTGCCCAGGCAACTTGGTGAGACCTTGTCTCTACAATAAATTAAAAACAAGCCGGGTTCGATGGCTCAGCCTGTAATCCCATGCCTTTGGAAGGCTGAGGTGAGTGGATTCCCTGAGTCTGCGGGTTTGAGACCCACCTGGGCAGCGAGACTTCATCTCTACAATAAATCAAAAAAATTAGCCGGGCATGGTAGCACGCGCCTGTAGTTCTGGCTCCTTGGAAGGCTGAGGCAGAAGGATCACTGGAGCCCAGCAGGTCAAGGCTGCAGGGGCTGGGAGCGGCCACTGCACTCCAGTCTGGGCAACAGCGAGACTCCAACTCAAAAAATAATAATAATAATACTTAATTAATTAATTAATTAAAAACAATTAGCCAGGCATCGTAGCGCGCGCCTGTAGTTCCAGCTACTTGAAAGGCTGAGGCAGAAGGATTGCCGGAGCCCACAGGCGCTGGGGTGGCCATGAGTATGTCACTGCACTCCAGCCTAGGCAGCAGAGTGAGACTCCAACTAAAAAAAAAAAAAAGGAAG
Source organism: Carlito syrichta (assembly GCF_000164805.1). Lineage (NCBI taxonomy): Eukaryota > Metazoa > Chordata > Mammalia > Primates > Tarsiidae > Carlito > Carlito syrichta. Next base: position 301,609 of record NW_007256815.1, read on the forward strand.
AAAATGGGTAAAAGATGTGAACAAACATTTCACCAAAGAGGATCCACATATGGCAAATAAGGTCATGATAAGATGTTTAACATCACTAGCCATGAGGGAAATGCAAATTAGAACCACAGTGAAATACCACTATACATGTAGCCGAGTGGCGAGAATGTGAAGAAAAGGGGTCTCAAATGTGGCTGGTGAAAATGTAAAACAGCCACTCTGGAAAACAGTTTGGAAGGTTATTAAGACCAAAACAAAACAACTAAACAGGCAACTACTATACAACCCAGCAGCTGCACTTGTGGGCATTTATCTCAGAGAAATGAAAACTGAAGTCACATGAAAAAAAACTGTACATAAATGTTCATAGCAGCTTTATTCATAATAGCCAAAAACTGACCAAAACCAAACGTCCTACAATAGGTGAATAGTTAAACACAGGCGTCTATCCATACCACGGAAGACTCCTCCACAGGCAAAAGGAACAGACTAGTGATACTCACAACTTGGATGGATGTCAGGACATCATGCTGATTTCAAAGGTCACATACTATATGATTCTATTTATAGAACATGGCTGAAATGGGAAAATCCTAGAGATGGAGGGCAGATGAGTGGTTCCTGGGGTTAGAGCTGGGGGCTGGAGAAGGGAGGTGACTATAAAAGGGCAGCTCAAGAGGTCCTTGTGGTGAGCTGTGCTGTGTCTTGACTATGGTGGTCACACAAATTCTACAGTAACAGAAGTGCAGAGAACTAACATACACACAGGTGAACACATGTAAGCTGTGAAGTTCACATAAGGTCCAGAGCATCAGTGTCTCCTTGAGATACTGTACTAAATATGCTTAGCCACAGTGTTACCCTCATGGTGGAATCTGGGAAATTTGCAAGGATCACTGAACTATTTCTTTTCTTTTCTTTTCTTTTTGAGTGGGAGTCGCATTCTGCCACTCAGGCTGCAGTGCAGGGGCATGAACATGGCCACTACAGCCTCGACCTGCTGGGCTCAGGCGATCCTTCTGCCTCAGCCTTCCAAGTAGCTGGAACTACAGGCATGTGCCACCATGCCTGGCTAATTTTTTGATTTATTACAGAGATGAAGTCTTACCACGTTGCCCAGGCTGGTCTTGAAGCCCTGGGCTCAGGCAATTCTCTGACCTTGGCTTCCCAAAGTGCTGGGATTACAAGTGTGAGCCACTGCGCCTGCCCCACTGAATTATTTTTTACAACTGTAAGTGAATCTACAACTATCTTAAAATTAAAAGTTTAAAAATAAAACAAATGAACAAGGAAGCCACAGACTGTAAAATAATATTTGCAATATATAAACAATAACAGATATAAAAAGAACCACTAAAAAGCAAAAAGAAAATAATCATCTAATAGGAAAATGGGCTTAAATAGCCACTTCACAAGATGATGAACAAGTGACTGATAAATCCAAGGTGTTCCAGTTCATCAGTCATCAGGGAATGCATGTTAAAACCCCAGCAAAGACCAGCACATACCCACCAGAGTAGACAGAATTAAAAAGACTGCAGAGATCAAGTGATAGGGAGGATAAGAGCAACCAGGACAAGGTTCTCCCACATAACCATGGGGGTGTTAGGAACAGACACACCCTGCTAGCCATCTGCTCCAGGCACTGCCTCTAACAGAAATGCAAATGTGACTCTGGCTGGAACCTGCTTGGGGCACATGCAATGGGCATTTCCAGGACAGTGGGCCAACTGGGGCCTGGGCACATGCAATGGGCATTTCCAGGACAGTGGGCCAACTGGGGCCTGGGCACATCCATGTCAATTCCCTGCAGCTGAGCTGCACAGGACATAGGAACTCACATACTAAGGGTATGGACAGCCTTCTGGACACCTGGCCTCGTTGGCTTGGGAAACCAGGATCATGCTGGCAGCAGAACTGCGGGGAGGATCAGCCGACACAAAACCCTCACTTGGCACAGCACTGGCATCAGATGCATCTTCAAGACCAGCCCTGTGAGGTTGAGAAGATTATTACAGACCCACAAGGGAGAGATTTAAGCACCTGAGCATAAAGTGGGGTCTAATGTTCAGCTGAATCCCACACCTATATCCCCACTAATCCAGGCTGACAAGTACTTCAAAGCCAACACATGGAGGTTAATGCCTCCTACTCCAAATAGACCCGTCCTTCACATTCTAGTTTCTCAAAGTTGCTTACCCCTGGGCATCCTGACGTCCTTCTGTCCTCCCCCTGCCTCCCACTGCAGAATCTCAGTGGGCTAGTTCCTATCCTTCACTGCACAATTGCTGAGGCCTAACTCAGGGGCAACAGCTCCTCTGGCCCCGCTGGGGCCAGCCTCCACTGTCCACCTGCCTGCACTGCAGACAAAGGCTCCCGGAAGTGAGCCCATGTTCGGGAAGTGTTCTTGGCATAGAAATTTCTGGCATCAGTCCCCTCCACCTGGCTTCCCAAGACCCTGTCATCACTGCAACTGTCATCCAAGTGGACCCAGGTTCCAGAAGGGTGGTACCTCCCACTCATCTTCCTGTTCCATTTTTTCCCCTCTTCTTTCTGACTTCTGTCTGTTCCTAGAAGAGGCCCCTCCAGGGTTGACATTCAAGGGAAGGGAAGTCGAACACAGACATAGCTACAAGACACCCACCTCAAGGGGTAAGAGGTTGAAGAGGGTGAGTCCAGGCCCAGTCAAGGGTCAGTGCAAAGGCCCAGAGAAAGGTCCTAGACACATCTGAAAACTGGGAAACAGTCGGGTGTGGTGGCTCATGGCTATACTCCCAGCACTTTGGGAGGTCGGGGTGAGAGATTGCCTGAGTCCACGGGTTCAAGAACAGCCTGGGCAACTTGGCAAGACCTCATCTCTACAATAAATCAAAAAATTAGCCAGACATGGTGACATGTGCCTGTGGTTCCAGCTACTTGGAAGGCTGAGGCAGAAAGGATCACCTGAAACCAGCAGGTAGAGGCTACGGTGACCGTGAGTATGCCACTGCACTCCAGCCTGGGCAACAGAGGGAGACTCCAACTCAAAAAGAAAACTGGGAAGCAGGCTGGGAGGGTGGGACCCTCCTAGGACCTACCCTTTGTCTCAGAGAGGTTAGCAACACCAGTTGAGGGGCGGTCTGATTCCTCTGATCCTACCCTCAGATCTCACAGGTCTGTCTTGTCCCTGCTCCTCATGAGGGCTCCAAGCCCCTCTCCACACTTCAGGCCTGTCGAAAATGCAAATCCTAGCCGGGCTCGGTGGCTCAGCCTGTAATCCCGCCCCTTTGGGAGGCTGAGGTGAGTGGATTGCCTGAGCCC
>NW_007256815.1:304916-307881 GCF_000164805.1 Carlito syrichta
CAGTAATACTTAAAGCATTCCCCCAAGGCCCATCAAAATAGAGCTGAGATATTATGTTCATTCAAACAAATGTCTTGCAATTTATACCTAATGAAATCTTTCTCTAACATTGTTTCCTTCACTCCTCCCTCATTAATCAATTAAAAGGGAGTAGAGTTAAGATACCAACTGTAACATAATGTGAGAAAATTTCCCAGCATTTCATAATTGGGGAGTAAGCAAACGACACATGGTTTTTTAAATATGTGTGCAATACATATCAAAAGTGGAGAGAGGAAATTAATGTGAACTTGGGGGAAATAATACTGCTAATATTGTTCAGTACCAGATAGGGGATATGAAAATGTATATCCTATCCGGAATTGGTGGGTCAGCCTGTAATCCCGCCCCTTTGGGAGGATGAGGGGAGTGGATTGCTTGATCTCGCGGGTTCGAGACCCATATGGGCAGCAAGACCTCATCTCTACAATAAATCAAAAAATTAGCCGGGCGTGGTAGCATGTGCCTGTAGTCCCAGCTACTTGGAAGGCTGGGGTGGAAGGATCACTGGAGCCCAACAGGTAGAAGCTGCAGTGGCTGGGAGCGGCCACTGCACTCCAGTCTGGGCAACAGAGACTCTAACTCAAAAAAAAAAAAAAAAAAAAGTGCAAATCCCAACCCAGTAGCCCCCTGCTTGAAAGCTTCCTATGGCCCCACCAGCCCCAAGGAAAGTCCAAACATCTCAAATACCTATAGACATTCTAGGCCTAGGGCCTGCACAGGCTTCGACTCAGCCAACCACTGGCAGTCCCAGCCTGTGGCCCCACTAGGGCACGTCCCCCACTTCTGTTTGTCCAGGTTGGATTGCACATTAACCCTGCATGTCCTGATTCCCTCCCTGTGCCTAGGATGGGCTTCCACACACACCCTCCAATGTGCCAGGGTTCCCCCATTTAAAAACCTTTTTTATTGAGAAGTATGACACAAATATAGAAAGTGTACAAATGCAAAGCACATAAAATGAATACATAAAACTATGTAAGTACCTCAGGACACTGAGCAGCTCTCTGCAGTCTCCCTTTACTCCCCTTACTGGTGATCATGTCCTCAGTTTTCTTTATAGTCTTACCACCTATGCATGCACCTCATAGAGTTTAGTGAGGACAGGTTTGAACTTTATCCACATGGAATCGTATTCTGTGGTCTCCTGTATTGTGCCACTCTATTCAGTACCATGTTCGTGAGATTCATCGGAGGCCTGTGACTAAGTTTTCACCCTATTACTGGGTAACAGTCCATTACATAATTAGACTCCCATTTATGTATCCTCCCACGTCTGAGGGACACCTGGGCTTGTGAAGCACAGGCTGCTGTGAAAATCCTGTATGTGGATCTTGGTGCCTATCAGTCAATCTCAGGTTATACAGAATGAATTACTGGATATTTCAAACTGGTTTCAAAAGTGGTTGTACCAATTTATACTCCACCAACAAATGTAGGACCATTCCAGTTATTCTATACTCATTCATATTAGAATAACTGTAATGTTCCTATATTCATATTCTTTTTTTGTTTTTAGGAGACAGGGTGCTCTCACTATGTTGCCCGGTTTAGCCTTCAACTCCTGGGCTCAAGTGATCCTCCTGCCTCAGCCTCCCGAGCAGCCAGGACTACAGTAGCCACTGGAGCTAAGTGTGGACCATACAAGGGACTGACTGGCTAACCATGAGCTCTCACAGTAATGTCTGCCAGGGGTCAGAAAACCTGGGAGGACTTCTCAAGAGAAATCAGGGGAAGCATTGCATCTCCCTCCTCAATTTCCTTTCCCTTTGTCACCAAGCTCCAACATAAATCTAATAAACTAACTCACAGCAAGGTGTCAAAGGCCCAGATGCCTAAATGAAAGAAGCTAGCAGCCTGAGGTATCTGCATTTTAAAAGGACTCAATAAGAATTGCAGATAAAAGCCAGTCCCCTACTAGAAGAGAGAAAGGGAAGGGAGGTCAGGGAGGGCTTCTAGCAGCCCCTGCAAATCACAACTTTCTAGAAGCCCTGTCTCCAGGCACTCTTCCTATTTAGCTTCATGGTTCTAATGGGCTATGTCTCCCACGAAGTAGGTTTGAAAACTAAGGTCTGTCAAGTACAGCAGTGACAAAGCCAAAACAACAAAAGGTGGAGGTGATAGTATTGTAACCCCAAGCTCACTCTGATTCAAAATTCACTCCCCAACAGAGACATCCACCTTTGGTGAATGGGGCAGTCGGTGGTAAAAGGACTTGGGGCCAGGCTGCTGTCAGTGACACAGGCCTGGGAGTTGTGGAAGGAAGAAGCACTGGAGCCACAAGGGTCCCCAGCCTTAGAACAGGAAATGTATGGGGTCTAGATGACTGAGTGCAAGTGCACACATGTGCCACACTGTCTAAAACTCCTCTAAACTAGGACAAGAACCAGAGGAGCATCCCCAAGGAAGAGAACTCACAATTAGCCAGCAAGTTCCTGGAAGTTGGGGGGAAGAATGGTGAGAATTGGGAGAGCAGAGTCATTGACAGGAGAAGTTGCCCAGTTGAAAACAGAGAAGAGGCCAGGCTTGGTGGCTCAGCCTGTAATCCCAGCACGTTTTGAGGCCAAGGCGAGTGGATTGCTTGAGGCCGCGGGTTCGAGACCAGCCCGGGCAACTTGGCGAGACATTGCCTCTACAATGAAATAAAATAAAATAGCTGGGCGTGGTAGCGTGCATCTGCAGTTCTGGCTACTCAGAAGGCTGAGGCAGAAGGATCGCCAGGGCCCAGCAGGTGGACGCTGGGGTGGCCATGAGCCTGCCTGCTACTGTACTCCAACCTGGGTGAAGGAATGAGACTGCAACTCAAAAAAGAATAAAAAGAGGCCGGGCTCAGTGGCTCAGCCTATAATCCCAGCACTTGAGGAGGCCAAGGTGAGTGGATTGCCTGAGCCCGCGGGTTCGAGACCCGCCTGGGCAACTTGGCAAG
>NW_007256815.1:308330-322942 GCF_000164805.1 Carlito syrichta
TTTATTTATTGTAGAGATGAGGTCTCGCCAAGTTGCCCGGGTGGGTCTCGAACCCGCAGGCTCAGGCAATCCACTTACCTCCCAAAGCGCGGGATTACAGGCTGAGCCATCGAGCCCGGTTGATGAGATATCTTTAAAAGGGACATTGAGCCACGTGTAGTGGCTCGCCTGTAATCCCAACACTTTGGGAGGGGGAGGCAAGAAGATTACCTGAGCCCATGGGTTCGGGACCAGCCTAGGCAACTTGGTGAGACCTTGTCTCTACAAGAAATCAGAAAAGATGTAAAACCCATTCTTAGCTCATGGGCCATATAAAAACAGACTTCAGGCCATGGCTTGCCATGTTTTGCTAGACACCAGAAATGCTATGTATATTAACCCATTTAATTATCACAAGAACCTTATTAAGAAGGTACTATTTAACACTGCATTTATAGATGAGGAAACTGAGGCAAAGGAGATCAAGAAACTTGTCTAAGCCCCAATGGCTCACTGGTGCTTCAAACCCAGAGTCTGGCCCTGGAGCTTTCACATGGAGCCTAAGGCTCCTGAAGTCAGACACCAGGCCAGTGTGGCCATGCTGAGAGAGCAAGGCAGGCAGGAGCTAGGCCTTGCAGGGTTGAGGCTGTGGTAAAACTTTGGATTGCATATTTGTATTTGCTACATCAAACTTTATCGAGGTAAATTTATATAACATAAAATGCACCTAAATTAAGTGTACAGTTTGGTGGGGTCTGTAAACACCACCATAATCCAGACATAGAATGGTGCCATTACCCCCAAAAGTCCCTCATGCCCCTCTATGGTCAGTCCTCCCCTGACCCAACCCCAGTCAACCACTGACTTACTTTTCATTACTATAGATTCAACATCCCTTTTATTTATTCTTGTTTTTCTAGGTCAGAGTCTCACTCTGTTGGCCCAGAGTGGAGTGCAGTGGCACACCAATGGCCACCGCAGGCTTGACCTGCTAGGCTCAGGCAATCCTTCCACCTCAGCCTTCCAAGTAGCTGGAATCATAGTCATGTACCACTATGGCTGGCTAATTTTTTGACTTATTGTAGAGATGAGGTCTCGCCAAATTGCCCAGGCTGGTTTCAAACCCATGGGCTCGGACAATCCTCTCACCTCAGTTCCCCAAAGTGCTGGGATTATACGCTTGAGCTACTGTGCCCAGATTGTGGCTGCTTTTTTTTACGAAATGGCAGAGTTGAGTTCTGCAAAAAACCACATGGCCAGCAAAGCCTAAAATATTTAGTATCCAGTCCTTCACAAAAAAGGGTCAGTCCCTAGTCTATTATCACATGTTTATTTGATACTATTATCTTTATCATCATCCCCAACTTGCATTAACTGTTCCCTCTTTCTGGAAAGTTCTATCAGATCTTAGGATCCTTTGCTCCTTCTTGTAACTCAGATTACAAATGTTAGCTCTTCAGAGGTCTTCTGTGGTTACCTCATCACTCACCATTTTAATTCTTGACATACCACTTACTGTTTGTTTCCCTATTGTATCCTCAGAACTTAGCTCAGTGCCTGACCCACAGAAAGCACTCAATAACTGGATGAATGAATGAACAGGTGAACAGCTTACTGAACATGCAATACCGGGGGTACAAGTGACATAGAAGACTCTGAGCTCATAGCTGAACTAATTTGATGGAAAGGTCTTCACTTAAGTGTGCATGCAGATGTGCCAGGGGCATTCAAGAGAAAGTTCCATGACGGAGCCTGGAACTGCCATCCAGATGTCTTGTTTTGGCCAATGAGTGGATGTGGCACAGGTACTAGGGTGGGACACACTTGGGACACAGCAACTGTGGGTCTTGTGGGCTGATATCGTCTGTGAAGTCACCTGAGACTGAGGTTCCTAAGTTGCATGCAGTGGACAGCTATATCAACTGGCTGTTGATACATATTAGAGATTCAGGGATCCCTAGGACCCAGACCCCAGAGTTGAGTCCAAGGATACAAGAGCTCCCTTGCTAGGTACCTGCCCAGCCCAGGCAACCCTTTGGGGAAAGCAGAGTCCAGGTTTGTCCTTAGCAAGGGAGGGATGAAGACAGGACAGGCCAATCAAGAGACAGGAGGGATAGCCCCTGCCAACACAGAGTAAATCCAGCCCAGATACCAGAAGAGGAAAGGACCTCTAAAGCCTCCCCCATCCCACCTCTCAGCAAGACTCAGACTTGGGACAGGGGCAGACAGCGGGCCCCTCAGAGTTCTGAACATCCACCACAGTGACAAGCATGGAGACAGTAACTGTGCAGGTTCCATCAGGCAGCCACCAGTAATTAAGTAATGCAGCTTCGTGCTGAATGAAGCTCCCCTTGGTAAGTGGCTCTGGGTCGCTGAAGTGAGCAAGGTGGCAGAGCCAGAGGCCCCTGCAGGAGGCCACCGGTACTGCAGGCAAGACACCAGGGAAACCCCCCCAAAACGGCAATAAACCAACTGGAAAGCAAAGAAGCCCAGGAGGGCTCACAAGCAGTGTAATACCTTTGCCTCCACCTCACCCCAAGTAAGGATCCAGGAAGAAAACGAAGGCACGGAGCTTTGGGGAAGGCTAGCTTTGCTCTGACTTCACTCCCTAAGCCTGGAATGACTCCATACACACCACCCCTCTGCAACCATGGAAACTAATCCCATTGTGCTAAAGCCTCCATTCTGGTACAGCCAGGGCCCAAACAGTCTTGAATACTCCCTCCCAGGTCGGGGTACTTGCCCTGCCCAGCACAGGTTAGTTAGAACTTCTTGCCCTGACTCCAAGGCGCCCTATACTACAACTGAGGTCACTTGAATCTCTGAAAGTTTAAGGAACCTGCCTCAGAGAGGCTCCATTTTCTCTTTTAGCCTAACTCCAAAGCCAACACAAAGCCTGGATAAGTCTTCTCTGCAGGAGAGGGCCTTGATTTCCTCATCTGAAAATGAAGTTAATTTCTGTGCTGTCTACCTGGCCGACGGGTAGCAAAGATCAACACTTTGATCTTTGATTTAAACTTCACATTTAAATAAAATGTGAAACTCCCTACTGGTGTCCTTTGACTTTCAGAAACCTTTCCTGAGCCTTGGCACTTGCTGCTCTGGGCCTCAGCCACCAACGCCCAAGTGCGGCCTGGTGAGATTTCTGCCCTGGGTTGCCTTGAATGCCAGCTAGACACTAGTCCCGAGGGTTGCCTCACCTGGGCCTCGGCCTCCTCTACCCATCAGCCAGCCTTCCCTCCCTCTCCCGTTCTCTCTCATCTCAGCCTCCTACTTCCTGGGCCCGGCCTCCTCTGCCCTCCAGCCCAGAACGCTCTTCCTCCGGCTCGGGACCCCTCGCTCTCGTTCTAGCCCAGCCACAGGACCCGGAAGCCCGCGTCTTACCTTCCGCCTCGCGCAGGCCGCCACCACCGCGCAATCGGTCTGTTCCTGACCGCGGGTCAGTCCGCCCCGTGCTCCTCCAGGCGCTGCGGGGGCGGGCCCCGCGCCGGGCCCTCGCCATGGCAACGCTACACTTCCGGTTAGCGCGGCCCAGAGCCGGAAGCCGCGGTGCCCCGTGGGACCGGAGGCGGGGCCAAATTCCCGGGGGTGGGGCCTGAGAAGGATTTAGCGGAGGCTGGTGCCTGACCAGGACGACTAGTGACGGCTATGTGCTGCTTGTGTGATCCCTTCGGTGGCAGGGACATCCTCGGGACCCAGGTGGGGCAGGAAGGGCAAGTGGTCAAAAGGTCCCCAGAGTGTGGGCAGAGGTAACAGCACGTACAAAGGTGGAAGGACCCACGACTGGTGCATCTGCGGAATGGGTTCAGGTGGGTAGTTAGAGGGAGAGTGGTAGCATAGGGGACAGTTTGGTCAGAGATGAGCAGTCAGAATACTAAGAGTCTTGAACGCCAGACCAAGAAATCGGACTTTATCCTGATAGCAAGGAAGGACCAGTGGAGAAGGGCTGCCTTAAGACTTGTAGGAGAGAACTATGTCTTTGCTGACAGAATGGGGCTAGGAGGCTGCAGGTGGTCTGGTGAGGCACATGGGCTGCTCAACTAGAGCTGTGGCAACAGAAAGGAGAAGAGGGCCCCAGACATGTTGAAGAGGTGACAGAAATACACAGGAAGTACACAGGAAGCCAAATGAAGTCTGAAGGGAGAGTGGCATAGTGGGAAAAGGGACACTTTTCCACACCAGAGGTCGGCAGGCAGGAGCAGTGTGGTATGCCACATACATCATCCTCTCAACCCCAGGTTTTCTCCTCCATTGTACTCATTGTACATTCCTTCCCTCAGCACCTCAAGGTGTGGTGGACACCAGCTGTAAGGTGCAGATTTTCAACCCTATGATGATATAATGGTAGGGGACCGCACAAGAAAAGCCGAATTCTCAGAATAAAATGCATCAAGTGTATCTCTGTGCTCTGTGTATATGGGGGCCCTTGGCTCTGATGCCCGCACCAACCACCACTGCTAGTGCCCTGGCCATACAATCGTACTATACTCTCGGACAAAGTTGTCCCATGTGAGGGAGGGAAACCTGGGATTTGGGGCAGGACAGAGCACAGGCCTTATTGACTTGAGGCAGAGCCACAGATTACATGGTCAGGGAGGAGAAGGTAAAGGATCTATCTTGGTTTCCTGAAGAATGCTCCTGGGAAAATCACTTGAGTCAACTAGATTGCTCTTTTGTTCCTGGAGTAGAGGCTTCATGGCCTTTTCCTCCAGAAAGCCCTACCTTATCATGTCAAGGGTGGATGACAGTCCCTGTAGCCTAGGTCCTACTAGCTGCTGGGTCTAGCTCAGGGAACACCTTAGTCTTTGGCAGCTTGGCATGGTCAAATTACTCCCCCATCTGTTAAATGGGTTCCTAAAACCTGGCCAGGGCATTTGGGATAGTAATCATGGGTCATTTGAAGAGGTGCCTGGCTATCCAAAGGCAGCTCAGGGATGGGGACTGAGGCCTCAGGAGAACCCCCTAGAATCCTCTTTGCCCCTCCCTTCCAGATTAACCAAAACCTGCTAATTGTGGCAGCCCTCCACACGCTCCCCTCCCCCATGGCCTCTTCTTCCCTTCCTTTACCTCCCCTCCCCCTTCCATCCGAATGATAAAGAGCCCAGCCCACTGGCCCCAGCCCAGCCTCAGGCCCCAGCCCTGCCTCACCACACTGCCCCATTGCCCTGAGCCCTTCACCAGGCCAGGCCCCTTTCCACGCTACCTTCCCTGCATGGGGCCCTGCAGCGACTCCTGCCTGGGGCCCCCGAAGGCAAAGTCGTCCTCCCAGCCCCCCAAGAGGAGGAAGAAGAGATACCTGCGGCATGACAAGCCCCCCTACACCTACTTGGCCATGATCGCCTTGGTGATTCAAGCCGCACCCTCCCGCAGGCTGAAGCTGGCTCAGGTGAGAGGGTCCCCCACTCTCCCTCACACTCCTGGGTTGGACCTTTCCCCAAACGTGTTCCCACCTACTTCCAGGCTCAGGCTCTGACCTCCACCCCCACCTGGCCCCAACCAGCTATGCCAGTGGGACCAGCCCGGAGCACGACCCCACTCTGGGAGCATCTCCCGGACCCCGCCGCCCTCCGCCGCCGAAGTGTTCTTCTGTTGGGGGGGGTAGGGAGAGGCCTGCGCCCCTGCGCCCCTGCAGCCAGCTGTGGGGGAGGGGTGGGACGCTGCTCCCTCCCCCCCAGGCTGACGGCGCCGGCCGTCCGGCCACCTGGTGGTTTCAGATCATCCGTCAGGTCCAGGCCGTGTTCCCTTTCTTCAGGGAAGATTACCAGGGTTGGAAAGACTCCATCCGCCACAACCTTTCCTCCAACCGATGCTTCCGCAAGGTGGGGCAAGCAAGGGTCGGAGGCCCGGGGGGGAGGGGGGGGAACGGAAGTCCTGAGCATCCGGGGTCGGGCGACCCCACCCAAGTCTGCCTCCCTCCCCAGGTGCCCAAGGACCCTGCGAAACCCCAGGCCAAGGGCAACTTCTGGGCGGTCGATGTGAGCCTGATCCCAGCCGAGGCGCTACGGCTGCAGAACACGGCCCTGTACAGGCGCTGGAAGAACACGGGCTCACGCAGAGCCTTCGCCAGGGACCTGGGTCCCTACGTGCTGCACGGCCGGCCCTATCGGCCGCCCAGTCCCCCGCCGCCGCTGCCCAATGAGGGCTTCAGTATCAAGTCCCTGCTGAGGAACCCCAGGGAGGGGGCACCCCGGCCCCGGCCAGTGCCACAGAGCAGCCAAGCTCCTCCTTGCACAGGGTGCAGTGGGGAGGAGACAGCACCTACACCACCCTTGCCCCTCTCTGAGAGGCCTGCGTGGGCGTTCTGTTCCCTCCCTGGGCCCCCGAGAGTGGAGCAGGAGCCTTCTCAGGGGAGAGTCATGGGGCCCTCAACAGTCTCCCCAGAGCCTAGGGCCTGGCCCCTTCACTTACTGCAGGATACCCCAGGCTCCAGGGGGTTGTCCAGCGGAGGACACAGGGCCTCCTCACTCTGGGGGCAGCTGCCCACCTCCTACTTGCCCATCTACACCCCCAATGTGGTAATTCCCCTGACACCACCACCTACCTCCTGTCCCAGGTGTCCACCTTCAACCAGCCCAGCTTACTGGGGGATGGCCCCTGAAACCCAAGGGCCCCCAGGGATGCTCTGGGATCTAGACACCCTCTTCCAGGGGGTGCCACCCAATAAGAGCATCTATGATGCATGGGTCAGCCACCCTCGGGACTTGGCTGCCCCTGCCCCAGGATGGCTGCTCTCCTGGTATGGTCTCTGAGGCTCCTAAAGCAGGGTCTGTCTCTCCCTTCCATCCCCACCAGCTTGTTGATGGGGAACCAAGGAAAGGAGGGTATCTGCAGCAGCCTCAAAACATCAGGCACCAGCCCTGCTGGGAGTCCATTATGTTTATTGGACTACTCCACAAGCGCTTGTAGCCCAGCTGGGCATGACCCCGACCTTAGTCAGTCATGCCTCTGTCACCCCTACACCCAGAGGCAAGGCTGGAGGAGCAGGGCTGAGCCTGGAATAGCCCTTACTGGTCCCCTCTTCTCAGCCCCCCCCCCAATCCATCCATCACCCACCCTCTGTCACCTTCCCTCCCTCCTCCTGGCTGGGGGAGGGTGAACCTAATGGTGGATCTAGCCTGAAGTCCTGCCCTCTCATCTGTCTAGGAAAGGGGTAGCACCTTTTCAGGGAAAAGTATTAGGGAGTAAAGACGACCCTACATGGTCTTGGTGGTGGGGAAGATAACACTAAAGGAATTTACAACATTTTAATGCCATGCCTGATTTTTGGGTCAGGGTGGTGACTTGGGTAACCACTTGACTGGGGTCTGGCTCCCTGGCTCTGAGATTCCCTGCTGTGTGCGGTGATAACAGCGAATGCTGATAAGGACGGGAGTGAGAGCCTGTGGCCTAGTGGGAGGGGATCATTTCTCCAGGCATAACACTCTGCGAGCTGGGGAGGTGGAGGGACAACTCTGGGAGCTGTGGGGGGGGGGGTCAATGGGCCCCCAGAGGTCAAGGAGGTTGTGCCCTGGGAAACGGGGTATAGGGGCTTTACTGCTGCCTCTGCCAGCAGAGGTGCATCCTCAAACCCCTCGGGCAGGACCAGGACACAGGACTATAGGGGCAGGCCCTCTGCGGACGCGAAAGCGGAGACGGAGCCGCTGTCCGGGCTGGGGCTTGGAGGGCTGCCAGGGGAGGGCGTAGGGGTGCAGGGCGTCCCGGTGAGCGGGGTGTCGGTACTCAGGGAGGAGGGTGTTCCAGAGGAGCGCGGGACCCTGCGGCGCCGGGCTGGCCCCAGCTCCACTTGGCCCACTCGTTCGGCGAACTTGAGTGAGCAGACAGTCTCGCCGAGATCCTCCGGTCGCGTGGAGATCTGCGGGGGAGTGGCGCTGGTGGGCGGGCCCCGAGTGGGCAGTGCCTGACATGCAAATGACCTTCTTGCGGCCTTGCGCCCCGCCCCACGCCTGCGCCTACCCAGGCGCCCACCTGCAGCAGCAGCACCGCGGTGGTGCCGGGGCCGAGCGCCGGCTGCAGCAGCCGCGTGAGCTGCGAGTCGCGGAAGGGCACGTGCGGCCGGTGAGCTCGCAGCGCAGCCATCACGCCTCCTAGCGCCAGCAGCGAACGGTTGATAGTCTGAGCCTCCCGCAGGCGCCGGGCGCCGTCTGGGTCTCCCCTCGGCGGGCCGGCCGCCCCCGCCTTCCGTGCGCGCTCGGATCCCGCCAGGTCCACCAAGTGCAGCGTGCCTAGAGGGGCAAACAAGTCCGACGTGGAGGGAGACCGGGCCTCGGATGCGCTGAGGACCCCGCAGGACTCAGGCACAGGTCATGATACCTGTGGTGCCCGGAGCGCGAGGTGGAGACGCCGCGCGCAGAGTCAACGTGACCAAGGCGTGCGATCGGGAGCTGTGCTGGTTCATGGCGGTCGCAGCGGTGGCCCGGTTGCTCCTCCCCAGCCTCAGCATCTGGAAGGTGAAGTGACAGGCCTGGTCTTGTGCAGGGTCCCCTCCCCACGGCGGGAGCACAGGGCGGGGCTTGGAGGGCTGTGCAGCCGACTTACCTGGTGCAATGTCTCCAGGTTGGGCACGTCCCAGTGGGTGAGGCCAGCTACCTGGATGCTCCCCTGGCCTTCTGGGCCCTGCCTCACAGCCAAGCGCTCTGGAGGCCCTGGGGCAAGGAGGTCCCTAGTGAGAAAATGGGAGGGCCTAGTTAAGGTGCTCTTGGGGGAGCCAGAAGAGCACTGGGCCAGGTGCAGATAGGAGGTCCCGCAGCGCAGGCCTGACCTGACAGCCTCATTGTATATCTCCACCATGCTGAGTGTCACACGGTGCTGCCCTCCAGCCCCCATCTCCCGAAACAGCGACTGCAGCGCCCTCGGAGCTATGCCGGGGTCCTCAGGTGGGCCCTGAGGATGGGTATGGGATGCCACACTGGGCTCACATCCAAGCTCCTGGCCCCAGGAGCCACCCAGAGCCCCTAGGGCCTTTCCCACCAGGGTGTAGGCTCCACCCCACCTCCATGCTGTAGGTCTTCCCGGTCCCCGTCTGACCATAGGTGAAGATGCAGACACTGTAGCCACGGAGGCAGGATAGCACAGCAGGCTCCAGCTCCCTGAAGACCTAGGGGTGGGAAAAGGTCTTAAACCCCTTCCTGTTACAGATGGGCAGCTAGCTGAGCAGGCCCAGGCATGGGGCAAGGTGCAAAGCTATAAGAGAGTAATTTCCCTATTTAGGACCTATTTGGTAGGGTGGGAATGAAGTGAAGGCAGGGGGTAAGCAGAGCTTCATTCCCCTAGGAGGATGACTCGAAGAGACCACAGGGAGAGGGTGGATCCTCTGACAGAGACCCTCTGTCTCCCTGGAGAAGGTGGTGCTTGCAAGAATTTTCCAGGTAAAGAAGGTTAAGAGTTATGACAAAAAGAGGGAACAACCCATACAGAGGAACTGGAGTCCTGAAGACCACTTAGAAGGCCCTAGGGATCAGAAACCAAAAGCCCAGATGGTGGGGCTAACTGCCTGTTTCAAACACGGATGTGATTGGAAAAAGGTTTACTTGTCCTTCCTGTGCCCAGTTTTCCTCCATGAGGTAAGGATCACAGTGGCACCTGCTATGTGTTCACAGGTAATGGGCACTTGCAGGGCCAGAGCACTACTTGGAACACAAAGGATGAGCCCAGGAAGCGCTCTGTAGCTATGGGGGATGAAAGCCAGCCAGGACTGCTGAAGCCTGGGCACAGAGGGGTACAGAGAGATAGCTGAGTGAGAGATGGGACTGGAACATTTACCCTGTTGGCCACTGGACACCAACAGCAGCCTTTTGAACAATGGCATGGCTAGCTTTCAGCCTTGAAGGTTGCTGGTAACTGGGTGGGCTGTCCACTCTGCTTGAAGTCTTGGTTGACCCAATTCTGGGTTCTCAGTGGTCACTAAGATTCCATGACTGGATGAAGGAGGCACTGGGGATGATTCTGAGTGGGTGGACTGTGGCACCACTGCAGACATGGTGAACACAGGTGAAGGGCTTGGTGACACATGCCTTTGGTTCAGATACATTTGATTGGAAGGCTCTGTTGAGGAAGGCTGCTCAGAGGACAATGGACAAGGGGCACCCTGTGCAGGGCTGCAGTTTAGGGTAGAGCCTGAGAGATCGGGGGATATGTGAGATAAACAGGGAAGTACATGGGAAAGGAGAAGTGAAGGTGATCCTCAGCCACCTGCTAGGCAGCCATCACCATATCCTGTGAGGCTGACAGGCAACCCCGAGTCGCTACCACTCTGTCCCTCACCTAGTCTCCCCTGCTCTGGACCTCTATCTCCTCAGCTATGAGAGATCTAGCCACAAAGTGTACATAAAGATAAAAAATGGTGTGTGTTGGCCAGGTGCAGTGGTTCAAGCCTGCAATCCCAGCATTTTGGGGGGCCGAGGTGAGAGGATTACCTGAGTCCAGGGGTTCGAGTCCAGCCTGGGCAACTTGGTGAGACCTCATCTCTACAATAAATCAAAAAATTGGCAGGGCATGGTGGCATGCACCTATAGTTCCAGCTACTTGGAAGGCTGAGGTGGAAGGATCACCTAAGCCTAGCAGGCTGAGGCTGCAGTGGCCATGAGCGTGCCACTGTCCTCCAGCCTGGGCAGTCTCCAGAGTGAGACTTTGACTCAAAAAAAA
This sequence comes from Carlito syrichta, assembly GCF_000164805.1. Classification (NCBI taxonomy): domain Eukaryota; kingdom Metazoa; phylum Chordata; class Mammalia; order Primates; family Tarsiidae; genus Carlito; species Carlito syrichta. Next base: position 318,951 of record NW_007256815.1, read on the forward strand.
AAAAAAAAAAAAGGTGTGTGTAAAGTTGGGAGTGGGCTGGGCTGGGACTAGAGCTCCTGTGTTTCCACTGGTGTCTGGCAGGAAAAGGGAGGAGAAGGAGAATGCTCACTCACACTTTGCCCCACCGCCTGCCTTAGGGCCACAAAGCAAGGAGGGGTACCTGTCCTCACAGCTGGCAGACCCTGGACCCTGAGGAAGGGTAGTAGGCAGACAGTGAAGCCTGGGAGAAGGAGGCACCAAGCTGTTGCCTGTGGAGCCATGGCACTGTCTACCACTGTAGCAACCCAGCCACATCCTGCAGCCAGTTCTTTGTGAGCAATAACTATCACTGTTGACAGATTAATTTTCCTTACCTTCCGGTAAAACAAAATTATTTTTATAAGATGTTAACCTTCCTGTCTAAACTAAAAGGTCTGTTTCCCCCAAACCTGTAGAGTTTGGTGGGAGATGCAGAGAGGAAAAACCCTGGAAGGGACACAGGCACCCAACTGGGCTGCCAGTCCTGCTTCCCAGATCCTCTGACTACAGCCCAGCCACCCTTCCTCCTCTAGGTGGACAGACAGACAGGGAAGGGGAAACTGGAGCCTCTTCTGTTCTTCAGGAAACTCTGAGAAAGGGTCAGGACAGGTGCAAAGATGGGCTGTCACCTCCTCCTGGCTGGCATCTGGAGGGAAGACCCAGTCCAGGCGGAAGCGACGATGCCGCCCTCGATAGCAGGTGGTTACGGTACCTCCTGGGCCAGGCTCCACGCTCACCAGGCTGGAGGGTGTCTCTGGCCTTGGCCGACATAGCACACGGATATTTCCTGCAATGGAGATCAGATCAGCAGAATGCCTCCCAGGCCCTGAAGCATAGAGAGGCTCCACTTCATCCAGCCTGCCCTCCCGGCTCCCTTTGCTTCCCAAGCCTGCCATACCCTTGAGCTCCGGCAGCCGCCCCGGGCATCCGGCTGGGGGCCCCTGCTGTCCCTCAGGGAACTGAGTGCCAGCCCCTCCAGCTGACAACGCCCCCAAGGCCCAGGATACCTAAGGGAACAGGGGTGTGAGGAAGGCAGTGGGGGCAACCAAGGAGCTACAGGTGGGGTGGGGTGCTGAGAGCAATATGGAGCCACCGCGTGGCCCACCCAGCTGTGCTGACCCAACTTCAGAGGCTTTGGGCTCCTGGGAGTATAATTCAGTGGGCCTGGAATAGAGCCCAAGAATCACAGACAGGGACATCACATCATCTGTCTGCTCTGTGCTTCTGGGCAACCCTTTGAGGGATTTGTTGTCAACCAGGTTTGCACAGGCAGAAACAAGGCCCAGAGTGAGGTCACACCTGGGTCACACAGAAGCTGTTCTGTTTCCAGGGCTGGGAAGGGAGAAATAACAGGGTCTTCCCTTGGAAAAACAATGAATACGCTGCCCAGAGAGGAGGCTGGGAGGGAGTCCTGACCTGGCCCCGGGCCTCACTCAGCGACCCCTGACAGCTCTGGGTAAAGGTGCTGACCAATCCTCGGAGGTCCCCGCAGCCCTGACGCAGGCTGGCCATCCGTGCCCGAAGTCCTGGAGGGGGAAGTCTGTTGGGAGGGATAGCCCAGACCCCAGGGCCTTCCATGAGCCCCCTGCCCCCAGCCCTTACCTGCCAATTGCCCATGCATCTGCTGCAGCTCCCGCCTACAATTCTGTTCTGTCTCCTGCTGGAGCTGCTGAAGGGCCCCCTGAAGGCCCTGCAGCTGGGCCTCCTGTATCCCCAGCTGCCCCACCCAACCCCACCCCTGTCACTGAGGAAACAGGCACTTACCAGGCACTGCCTCAGATAACCCCCTCCCTATGCCCCAGTGCTTCTCACTCCCAAGTCCCACATCTCTGGGCCCCATGCCCACCTGGACTCGGAGGGCTTCTGTGGTGTCCTGGGCCTCCTGAAGCCGGCCCTGGAGCTCCACCAGTGCCTCCTCCTCCTCCTGCAGGAGGGTGGGAGCCAGGAGGAGACTCAGGGAGGGGCATTCTGTGCTACCACTTCACGGGAAAGTCAAGAGGTGGGCAGAGCTAGCTGTGAATCCATGTCTCCCAACAGCGTGCAGGGATCTTTTCCCCAGTCTGCTCTCCTGGGGTCAGTCTCAGAGAGGCCACGGAGGTGGGGTTCAGCTTTCCTGGTGGGGCTGCCCTGCACAGACCATCCCAAGGCCTGTCGGCAGTGAGAGACCCCATCACAGGGCCTACTGCTTCACCAAACACAAAGTCCTGAAAAGGCTTGGGCACTGTGGTTGGATGCCAGGTGTGCAAGAGCCCCGGGCTGCAGGAACAGTAGCAGCTCAGGAGCAGGGTACCTGTGGGGCCCTGGTGGGGGGACTGGGGCCCCAGTGCAGCAGGAGGTCCCTTGTGAGGCTCAAACTCTGCTTCAGGGCCTCATTCTCCAGAGTTAGATGCTGAACCCTTTTCTCGGAGTCTGTTGCCCCCTGGTGGAGAGGAAAGCCCTCAGTCTAGTACTCGAAAACTCCACTCCTCCTGTTCCCTCCCTGCCACCACCCTAACAGTCTCACCACTCCCAGGCGAAGTCTGCCCAGCTCCTCCTCCTGCTGTTCCAGCTGTTGCTTCACCTCTTCCATCTGGAAAGACACGAGGAGGACAGGGTGGTGCTCCTTTTCCTGGGACCCTGCCAACAAGTCTTGGCTAGCTCCTGGGTCCCTCACCTGTCCCACGATGAGCTGCTCCAGCCGCTGCCAAGCCCTCTGGTCCTCCTCCAATTGGAGAGGCTCCTGCCCATGGCCCTCATCCTCTGGTGCCTCCCCTGGGATTGCGATGAGATGGGAAGGGTTTTCTTCTTGGGATACAGATCCTGGAGTGGGTGGGTCTGGTTAGGACTGAGGAAGTCTCCATCTGAAACCTCTAGAGCAGGGCTGGGCTTTGGATCCCACACTCCAGGCCACCCAGGATCTAATAGACTTTGCTCCCTTCAGAATTTTTTTTTTTTTTTTTTCAACTTACTGCCCCTTACGCACCATCTAGAGTGGGAGGCTGCACACGAGAGGCTGGCTGAGTCCCCTGGAGCAGAGCCTGCCTCCCCCTGGGGCTTCGGATCCATGCCAGAAGGGCCAAGAGCTGACTGGTCACTGTCAACAGTGGGGGGACCTCACCGGACTGTGAAGGAGATAAGAATCAGAGTAGAGGAGATGGTGGGGCAGTGTTGCAAGGGCCAGAAAGTCTGGGGAGAGGTGACTGTTTGCTGGAGCCGGTCCTTCCCTGCTCACCTTGCCCAGGTCGGGAGGATTCCCGAAGCTCTCTTCCGCCCCCAGCTGGACGGAGAGGAACTCAGCAAGACGCATGAGAGCCTCTTCCAGCGACACCTCGGCTGGGCGGCCCTCGGCTCCCCCTTCTGGCACATCGTCAGGCTCGGAGCAGCCTGCGAGGCCAGGTAGTGGGAACGAGAGGTATTTTTGGTCACGTGTTGGAGGCTGGGCCTCCCCTCCCTCCCAATGAAGTCACGGGCACCCCTCCATCTCTTAGACGACGGGGCTTCCTCATGACCCCCGCGCAGCGTTCCCGGCCGCTCCTACCGGCCAGGCCAGTCAGCTCGGTCCACAGTTCTGGCGTGGGCTGGTCGGGGCGACGGCGACCCCTGGACTTGCAGCGGGCTCTCTAGGGAGGGAGTGGGGGCGTTCCTGAGGAGGAGCCAGGCAGCCTGTGGGGCTCCTTTCCTCCAAGGACTGGGCCTGAGAGGCGGGGGCCGAGGTCTATGCTTCCAAACTGAACCTAGAAGAGGGCCCTCAGCACGACCCTGCTGCCTAGGGTAGCACCCTACGGACTTAAGCCACGCGGGACTGCCACGACCTGATCTCGCGGTGGGGGTGAGGTGGGGGTTGGGGGTGGTCCACCGGCTGGCAGGCCCTCCCCCGCTCACCTGGGCGGGGTCCCCGGGGTCTGCGGCTGCTGCCGCCCTGCCATCCCTGCGGAAGAGGCTGTAGAAGATGTAGATGAGCAGCGAATAGAAGGCGTACATGGGAGCGCGGGGCG
>NW_007256815.1:323067-326517 GCF_000164805.1 Carlito syrichta
GTGCGCATGCTCGCGGCGGCCGCCCCCACGGCCCGGCTCCCACGAGCGGAGGGCGCGTGCCCGAGGGACGAGCTCGCGGACAGGGGTCCCGGAAACAGGTGTCCCCGCGGCCGCACCCCGGAATACTGCCCCTTCTCACAGCCTCGTCTGCGTCCCCTAACCCGTACATTGCGGAGACCTGGGTTGAGAGCGCCCACGCCTCCTCCCCGTGTTCCTCTTGCTCTCCGTGTAAGCCCCCACTGCACAGGGTTCTGTGCGGTGTGCAACCTCCCCGCCCCTCACAGCCCCGCCTAGACCCCCCTCCTTTCACAACCACGTTCAGACACCCCTGCTCTCACAAACCCGCCTAGACCTCTCTTCTCTGTCCCACTCAGACCCCTTCCTCTCACAACCCGCTCAGAGCCCCTCTTCTCATAACCCTGCCCAAACGCCCATCTCGCAGCCCCGCCCCGACCTCTTCCTCTCACAGCCCCGCCCAGAACCCCTCTTCTCACATCCCCGCTCAAACCCCGTCTCCTCACAGCCCCGCCCAGCCCTCTTCCCTCTCACAGCCTCGCCCGCGCACTTTCTTGCACCGTCCCGCCCAGAGCCCGCCCTAACAGCCCCGCCCCTCTTTGGGCGCTCTCAACCCAGGTCTCCTTCCACAATCCGGCCCAGACCCCTCCCCTCCCTCATCACGAATTCTTCCAAACCACTGTTTGAAACCACACACCTACCCAAACAGAGCGCCTTCTCCCGGTCCGCGCGCTCCTCCTTCCCCGCCCCACCTCCTCTTAGAGCCGCCCACTGGCCTCCCCGCCCCCCCTACAGCCGCTCTAGCCTCCGCTCCTCTCTCTGATGCCGGCGCCCGACAGCGCTGGCTCAGGCAACCCGAGGCCAGGCCGAGAAGGCGGGGCGGAAGGCAGTGGGCAGGCTCCGGCCTCCTGCTCGTCGCTGCGTCGGAGCCGCGCAGCCCGGGAATTGCGCACGGCCTGCCACCCGGAGACCTGCGCTGTCGCTCCTTCCCTGTCGGGGCTCCCAGAACAGCGCCTCCTCGAGCGCACGAACAAGGCCGAGGCCGCTGCGTGGGACTGCGAGCTCCCCGCCGCTCCCTCACCCCCAGGCCCGGCGCCCACACTTGGGCTCCAGGGCCCTAGAGCTCACACCCCTCCAGCCTAGAACCCCCCCAGGCCGCTTTCCCCCATTTCCCCTGACGAATTAGATTCTTGTTCCGCACAGGTGTGTCCAGTAGCTCCAGGGCTCCGGAAAGTTAGGACTGAACCTATCCCAACATCTAATAATGGGGCCCTGTAACCTGGGAGTCCTGGAGAGCCGCCCTTAGGGCGCCAGGTTGCCGGCCTCTGCTCTTTCTTCCTCTCCAAAATTGAAGATCTCCTTCCTGTGTCCTCAAACTTACTACTGCCTGAGGTGCCATGGCCCCCAAGCCAGGGGCTGAGTGGAGTACAGCCCTGTCCAACCTGGTGCTGGGCGTGGTGTCTCTGCACGCAGCTGTGAGCACTGCCCAGGTGAGTACACTGGGGCTGGGCAGGGACTTATCCCCACTCCTTCCAAACCCCAAGGACCTACTTTCCCAGATAAGGGAGAGGGTGATGGGAGGTGAGCCTGGGACCAGGTTTCCATGAAAACCCCAAACCCTTTTCTGTTTAAAAGGGTGACCCCCGGCCTCTTTTTCCCACATGTCCTCCTTTCCTGTGTTGACAGGCAAGTCGAGGGGCTGCCGCTGGCTTCCTGCTCCAGGTCTTGGCTGCTGCCACCATGCTCGCCCCAGGGCTGGGTACACATGAAGACTGTCTTGCTGGAGCCTGGGTGGCCACTGTCATCGGCTTGCCCCTTCTGGCCTTCGATTTCCACTGGGTGAACGGGGACCGTTCTTCTGCCAACCTGCTCCTGGGAGGAGGGATGGTGCTGGCAGTGGCTGGAGACCACCTTGGTCCTGAGGGCCGCTCTGTAGCTAGTCAAGCAATGCTGTTGGTGGTCGCAGTGACCATCCTCATTGTGGCTGTTTTCACAGCCAACACTTATGGGATGTGGGGAGGTGCGATGCTGGGTGCGGCAGGCCTCCTGAGCCGGCTGGAGGAGGACAGACTGCTGCTGCTGCCAAAGGAGGATGTCTGTCGCTGGGCCCTGGCTGCAGGCAGTTGGGCATATTGCCGGGCCCTGCATACACAGCGCCTGCAGTGGGAATGACAGTTGAACACAGCAAGGCAGGGCTTCTGCCCTGTTGGTCACTTTGCCTCCCACCAGCCTGCTCCTGTCTGAGGTCTTCTCTCTTTGGGAAAGATTCCTTCTTCCCAAAGTGGGCTTGCTGCAGGTTGACTGGTTGGGGACAGTCTGGGTACTGTCCCTCCTCTTGGCCATGTGTAGGGACTTGCCTATACCAGAATGAAGGGGACAGGGTCCCAGGCACGTTTTGTGGCCTGATTCTGGGCTGGATATGGTTGTGGGTCCAGAGAGAGGCCTGGTCTCCAATAAAACCTTAGGAATTTTACAGGAATATGGAATCTGCCCATTCTTGAGAGGGATTGTGGGATCCTTCAGTGAGCTTCCTAAGGCCCCCGGGGCAGCAGCTAGTTTCCCTGAAAGGGAATGTGCTGGAACTAGCATGAGGCCTCATCCAGCCTAATATCCTTCTGGTACTATTGACAGGAGGGCTCTTGGGCTGAGAAGACATAGTCCTGGGTCTTTGCTCTCCCTGGACATGATGGAGTTCCGAATATCCTTGCTTGGCCATGTAGGTGGCCTTCTGGGGCAGTGACCTTCACAAGCTGATGGCCAGGGTGGAGGCAGGAGAGGGCTGTACCGTAGCAGTTCCCAGAAACGCACATCCTTCTCAGGGCTGACTCGCCCTCTCCTTGTTTGCCCTCCTGCCCATGGAAGCCAAGTCCTAACCCCTAAGACCCTCACTTTCTTCGTGATTCTTTCAGTCTCCAACTCCAGGGTTAGGAGACAGGATTTGGTAGAGCAGTGGGTTAGATTCCAGTGAGCTGGGGGCCCGGAGTTCCACTTCCCTATGAAGTCCTTCTGTTTGCGTCCTATGGAAGCATATCTGGTACCGCGGTCCCGCACAAGACAGAGGGGTGGCTGGCGGAGTTTTTAGTTCGTGCCCTTCGCTTCTAGTGAGCCAGGCTAGTAGAGCCCTACGCACGCTAGCCCGAATCTTGGGGGACAGAGACGCAGGCACACTCCCACGTAGGGGCTTGGGAGTGCTCTCCACCCTCGCTGACTGGCGGAGCGCGGGCGCTGCCCTGGCTTGCTCCTCGCGTGGGCTTCCCCGCTCCCAGGTGCGCGTTCCTCCGCGGCTCGCCTTGGTCCCGCCCCTTTCCTGCCCACCTACTGCAGGGGGCGGACGCGCGGCGGTCCTCGCGCGCCATTTGGCTCTGGTCGCCGCACCGTCTCGCCCCAAGCAGTGCTCCCATTGGTCTCGCGCGGAGCTCACGTGATGGGGAGGAC
>NW_007256815.1:326920-334547 GCF_000164805.1 Carlito syrichta
AGGAGCGGCTCTACTCGGTGCTGTGCTGCACCGTGTGCCTGGACCTGCCCAAGGCCTCCGTGTACCAGGTAGGGCCGCCGGCCGACCCCGACCCGGCCCAGCCCGGGACACAAGTCCCTGCCATGGGGCCCCCAGGATCTGCGTCTTCTCGGAAGCCAGGCCCTGGGGGCCTAGGGGCCCGGCGGCTGAGAATTCTCTCCGGTACACACATCCGCTTTCCTCGCCCAGCAGGACTCCAGCGCCTGCTCCGAAGCTCCTCGTTGTCTTCCTTTCAAGATTCTTATTTCCTGCGATGAACCCCATTTTTCCGTGTTCTGACCCATCCTACGCCCCGGTCTTAATCTCCTATCTTCTGCTTACATTTCCTTTCTGTTTTCCAGATTTCTTTTTCCACGGTCCCCTCTTCAACACCCCCCATCCCACCATCTCAAACTGACCCTTCCCCCACCCCAGCGTCTGCTCCTCTCATTCCCAGGTTCTCTGGGCTCCGAGTCCTCTGCGCTCAAGAAGTCCTTCCCTGTTCTAGCAGCCACACCCCCAAGCTTGTCCCTCTGCTCCTCCTGTACTTCTGTGTGCCTCTCCTTTTCTACTCGCCCGAGTAGAAGAATCCTTTTACTTTGTCCATCTCATTCTGAAGAACAATAAGAAGAGGGATTTGCCTCTTGTCTGCCCCACCCCTTCATCTCTGTTGTGGATGAACCACCTGCAACAAGCCCCACAGTCTCCATACCTTCTCCAGCCTTAGTCGAACCCTGTGTGTCCTCTATAAGTGTCATTCCCCAGGCTAGGCTTCCCCTCCCAACCCACCTCACCTGGGCCAGGCTGACTTTCTAGACTTCCAGGGCTCCAGAAGTTCTGTCCACCCTTTCCCCTATCTGCAAATTCAGCATGGTGGCTGGGTTGAGTCCTTAATCAGCTCAGGGCTGTCAGAGAGGGTACCTGGCCTGGGTAGGACAAATTTCTAGTTGATGGCCCGAGGCAGTTTGCAGTCCCACCTTCCCCTTTGTCCCCCTCTCCACCTCTACTCCCCAGTCTCTTTGAGTAATGACTCAACTTACTCCCTGTCAGCTTTCTTTGCACTTATAGGAGCTGGAAGTGGCTGATGGGACCTTGTTTCCTTGGTTCTCTTTAAACTGGAGGCCTAGATGAGGGGACCACTTTTGTAGTAGGCAGTATAGGGCTAGTCTGTATGCCATCTCCCCAGTCTCTGTTTCTCTAAGTCCTTCCTGCTCTGGCAAGAGGTTGCTTGGGAGATCCCCAGTGTGCCTGGATGGGGAGAGGGCACTGGTTCTCACCCACCATCCTGGGTGTCAGGGCCAACTGGGAGAGTGCTTTTCAGAGCTGCTGGCTCCCATAACCAGTGGTTACTCCCTTGACTTTGAGAGTACCTTACCTTTCAAGACTTGCTCACACCTTTTTATCTTCCCAGGTGGAAGAACTCTTCCTTTCTTGGGCCTTGAGGGAGAGTCCATCGAGCTGAACCAATGGTGGGAGGTCCAAGGGGAATTCAGGGGTCTCCTTGTCTCCCCTCCTGTGGATGGGTTGGAACTGGACCTGGCATGATGATAGGCCATATGGTACTGACCTCTGGTCCACTCCATCCCCCGGCTGACCTGGCCTAGCACGGTGTCAGGGCTCTGCTTCTTGCCAGAGCTGCTAGTGACCAAGTCTCAGCCTGCTGGTTTGAACTGGCCTGTATTGTGTAGGAACTAAGTTTCACACTGGTTAGCTGGAGCAGGGAGCTGAGCAGCTATAATGGAGAGTGAAGGCACTGGGGCTGCCCTGATCAGTGGCCCTCCCTTGCCTGGAAGCCTTCCCTCCCTCTGTTTAGTGGCTTTCCTGAGAACAGAGTAGCTAAGGGAGGAGAGCCACAGGCACTGACGGGCTGTGGACTCAGCCATTGGCCCCGTCCCACCTCTGCTCTTCCCAAATGACAGCTGGGCCTCAGCAGCAAAGATATTTTCCTCTCATTTTCTGGAGGCCTTGAGAAGGGTCCAGAATGTGTGATTTGTGGGAGAGCCCTAGGACCAGTGTTGGAACTTAATATGGCTGCTTGAAGACCTATTGTATGGTACAGAGAAGGAGGAAAGGCCTCTGAATGCTGCTGGGGACCCCACCTGTGGTGGCTCCCTGCTGTGTGCAGTGACCCTGGAGGGTCAATGTGGTTGTCCCCACTGAACCACTGTAGGTTGACACAGGCCTGGAGACCTGGATTCTTGCCTGATCTACTCCCTGGAGGATCTAGGCACAGATGGCATGGCCTTATATACAATGTCTTCTGCATGTCCTTCATTGGGGCCTGCTGCTGGCCACCACCTTGGCCCTGGGCTTGCCCACCTCACCCCACCACACCTCCCCCTCAATCTTCTGCTAACCTTCTTTAGTGAGCTGTGTTGATTAACTGTCTCTAGTGGCCCAATGTCAGTCATGTAGCACGTTCCACCCTTTGTTTCTGCTGGAATGTCTTGCATGACCTCAGCAGAATATTTCTCAGGGTGGACCTCAGCCATGCTGTACATCTTGAGGGCTGACTGAGACTGTGCTGGACTCAGGTGAGGAGAAGAAGGGAATGACCATGCTGAGCCCTGTGTGCTGTCTGTGGCACCAGGACTGTGTGGGACAACTCCATGGGTCTTGAGTTGATTGAGTCCTCGGTAACTTAAGAGCTTGTCATCTGGCCATGAGATGTCACCTATGCTGCTAGGGAAGCCTCAGGTGGTGGCAAGAGCAGATGTGGACCACATAAGCTGCTCATCCACCCGCTCCAAGTCTGAGCCCTTGGGCCTGCAGGGCCAGCCTCCCCATGGGCATGTGCCAATATTTTTCAGGCTGGAGAACTTGCTCTGGTGTCAGACCAGGGCCCTCATTCAAATGACTTTTACAGCTATGGCCTGCGTCATGTCAGGTTAGGGGAGCAGGTACAGCAGATGCTAGCTTTGATGTTCTCTGCGTGGGTGTTAGGTGTGTCCTTGGTGACTGGCCTGACAAGGTGTGCAGCCACTTTCTGGAGTCCCAGGCACACCAGGGCAAGCACTCAGGTGGGTGGTAGGAGGGCTAGTGGGGCAGCAGGGACATCCATGCAGGAGCTTCTGGACAGGATGAGTAGACCAATTGGTCCTGATGGCCCCCTGCTCTGGGTGTAGCCCTGTGGCCCGAGGACAGTGTGATCTGTAGGCACCTCTGCCCATGGGAGTACCTTTTCTGGGAAAGACATGGCCTCAGTGGTGCCTCAGACATTGCAGCCACTGCCTGATCCCTGACCTTCCTCCTTTAGCTCTCCTGGCACAACCCTTCACACAAGGCCTGGTATGGTCTTCCATAAGACAGACCTAGGCCTCACCCTTTCTACTGGTGTTAGCCAAGGCCCTAAGCCTTGGCTGGTGTCTAGAGGAAAGGACCACATATTGTTCCTATCCCTCACATGGTGTTCTTTTTTTTTTTTTTTTTTTGAGTTGGAGTCTTACTCGGTCACCCAGGCTGGAGTGCAATGGCATGCTCACGGCCTCTGCAGCCTCAACCTGCTGGGCTCAGGTGATCCTTCCACCTCAGCCTTCCAAGTAGCTGGAATTACAGGCATGCGCCACCACGCCCAGCTCATTTTTTGATTTATTGTAGAAATGAGATCTCACCAAGGCTGGTCTCGAACCCGTGGATTCAGGCAATCCTCCCACCTCAGCCTCCCAAAGTGCTGGGATTATAGGCGTAAGCTACCGTGCCCAGCCTATATGATGTTCTTGAGGCTAGAATAAGCTCTCTGGTATAAGGGTCAGGCAGGGGCCCCTCTCATAGACATAGTCCGGCCTGCATCTGGTGTGGCTCCTGCTGCTCTAACTCAGGCCCTGTGACAATTCTCTTGCTGTTGTTCCTGCACCCTTTTGCCTGAGTTGTCTTCTCCCCATCCCTGCCCACCTTTGCTCTTTCTCTTAGGCAAAACAGGCAGCGCCCCTACTTTGAGGTTGTTCTCTCTCCCTACTACTAGTACATCCTTCCCTCCCTTTGTGCCTCCTGCCCATCTGACTAGGGTACTTCCACCGTTGTCCCTGTGGGAGAGTTGGTGTGTCCCTCTGCCCTCTCACCTTTAATGCCTCCTGTCTCTATGCCAGGTCTCGACTCAGGAGACTGGTTACCTGACTGACAATCCCATGGGTAAAAGTCCCAGGAAGCAGGGACTCCATCTTTGGTTGAGTGTACTGTCCTAGAGGGCCACCTACCCACATGTTCAGGGAACTTTGGGCACTCTTCCCCAGCCCCCAGGTTAGCAGCATAGGACTGCAGTTAATTCATTCTTTGAGGTGAGAAAGGTAACAGAAAAGAGCTTTGAAAATATGTCTGCTTAGGTATCCAAAAATCAGGACAGAGCAAGATGGGAACTTTTTTTCGTGGTGGTGGTGATTTGTCATTCTGAGTTACTTTTAGATATAGTAGCATTTATATTGGGGGGTTAACTAGGCCCTGCATGAGTCCTGATATGGGAGCAGGTAGGAGGAGCATCTGGCTCAGGATTTCATATTTGGCCTAGGTGGAAGATTCAAGTTTTGACTTCACACTTAACAGCTGTGTGGCCTTGGATAATGCACTGGTCCCTCTCAGGCCCATATTTCATTAAGAAGGCCACAGGCTGAGTGTATAGAGTATGTGAGGTGCATCCTGAGGCACCCTGGGCCTGGTGGAGCTTTGTCTACATGCCAAAGGTCAAGGAAGGGGGACCTTCAGCTGACTGAGTGGTACTTTGGGGCTCGTGCCACAGGGAAGCCCCTTGGCTGCATTTTGGCTCTGATGGCTGCTGTCAAGGGCTGATGGATCCCTGACCCCTAGGTGTGGGGGGTGGGGCACTGCTGCTCCCACGGGCCTGGATGCCATGCCATCCTCTAGTGGGAAAGGTCCCTAGGGTTTGAAAGGACCATGTAGTCCAGGCTTGAAAAGGGGAGCTGACCATAGCCAATTTGTGACCACCAGGAAGTTGTGGAGGCCCATTTCCTAAGACCTGCTTGTGGCCCAGGGCTTGGGGAGCAAGGCTCCTTCTTGAGCCTGGTCAGTGCATCCAGCTTCCCCTTAACCCAGGGGGAGAAGCCAGCTCAGATGGAGATCCCAGGTCTGCACAGACTGGGTGCATGTGAGCTGTTATAGCCAGGCAGAGGGGAGGGCTGGATACTGTTCTGGGGGTACAGGTACAAAAGACCATTTCGGGCCACACGCATGTATCAACATCTGCCGTGGGTGACGTGGTGTTTGCTCTGTACCTGCTAGGTGCTAGATATAAAACAGTGCTGCCAGATACCCTGTCCCATCCCACCTCATTGGTGTAGGATGAAACTGGTCCCTGTACTCATTACCTTGTGCACATGAGGAAACTAAAGCCCAGAGAGGGGTAGTGTGAGCCTAAGATCCCCTTTAGCAATCCCCTTTCCCTCCCCTACTCTTCACCAGGGGGTCTTCCTGACTGGTGGTGGGAAGGCAGCCTAGCCTGGCGCTATAGGAGCTGCTTCTGGAGGCACCTGGGCTCTTGAGGGCCTGGCCCTGGCATGTCAAGTAGAGAACTTTGGCCTGCCTGACCCATGCTTTCCACTGGAGGTATATGGCCAGGCCCGTGTGTGGAGTTAGGGTCTCGCTCAGGAGACTGAGAGGGCCTAGATGGTGGATAAGGCTCTGGAGCATGGTGACCATCCTGTTATGAACAGATGACTTGTTCTAGGTATTGGTTGAGCCAGGCCAGCCCCCTGGACTCTGCCTGGAGAGCATCCCTTGAACAGCTGATGAGGGTCTATGGGTGGATGCGGACTTGTTCCTTCACTGGGCTAGTATACTCCAGGATATTTTGGTGTTCACCATTCTAACTCAGAACTGAGCCGACAGGACTGAAGGAGCAGTGACCCCTACCTCTCCGCAGAGTTTGCAGGCCCTCCAGGAGGCCCAGAGGGAGCCAAAGGAAGGCAGGGTCACCACTGCCTCCTCCACAGTTTGTGGAGTCAACAGAGCCTGTGTTGGGGTCTGGAAGCCTCAGGGGAATGGGGCCTGTGGCTAGAGGCTAGCCCAGGAGCTGGGGCAGACTTCGGGTGAGTGGTGGGGATGGTGCTGGGGTTAAGTAGTAATATGCTCGGTTGCCTCAACACCTCTTGGGAGGGCCCAGGACTCTATCCTGAGTCTTGCTGGGCTATCTAGAGCCAAGAGGAGAGGCCAAGTGGGCCCAGGAGCCTTATGCCTGCTTGGAACCCTGGGGACTAGGCTACAGCCAGGAGGAATGCTGTTACGCTTCTGCTCAGGCCAGTGGACCCTGCAGGCAACTGTCTGTGCAGAGTTGGGCCCAGAATCTTACCCAAGTCCTCAGCAGCCTGCCACCAGGATCTGCCTAGAGGTGGCCACATGGAACAGCATGGGGGATACCAGGCCCTGAGGAAGAGGTCTTAGTGCTGGTATCCAACCGGGCATCCTCATTGGAACATACTACACATTATTGGGTGGCTTGGCCTCTCTTCTAAGAGATTTTTTTTTTTCCCTTAAATAAATGGTCAGTTGGTACTGTGCCGCTTTTCTCACTACCTTCCGGAAGCAGCAACAGTCCTTGACCTGGGGCCTTACTAGTGTGGCGAAGATGAGCATCTGCAGGCCTAGGTAGCCCCTGGGCAGCATATCTCTGGGGTGGAGGGGGGTCTGTGAGAGGATGTATGACCTGGTCCCCTTGTCTGTACCTCCCACATGACACCTGCTTTGACAGCATCTATGCCCACCTGCACCCACAGTTCACTCACCACTGACCTCTGGGGGATGGAAGAGGCAGACCAACCTTCCCACCTGCTCCTGTGGGCAGGCCTTGACTTGTCCCTACCCCACCCAGCACCAGTCTCCCTCCCCATGAGGCAGCCATGTGTCCAGAGCTGGTACAGCTCTTGCTGGTCCCTGACCAGGTTGCTTTCTCACCTTCCTCGTCGTGAACATTTTTATTTTTAACCAAACTTAGAACTTGAGATTTGAATGTAAATAATCTGATGTTCATGTGGACATGGATTCCATGAACAAGGCCTTTATCACTGCTGTTAGTTCTTAACATGTAGATCCTGTCACTTAACTAGACCCCAGACTGGGCCCACAGGTGCTGAGAGAGCTGGCCCATCCTCCCGCAGTTCTTTAGCTGGACCCTACACATGCAGGTGTGACCGCATGGTATAGCTAGACAGGAGCCCTGTGAGTGTTCCCATCCCTGATGCACACTGTGCAGAGAGGCTGCGGTGTGGCGGGCCTAGGGTCTGGGCCCGGGCAGGCCCCTCTGCTGGACTCCAGCTCATTCTCAAAAGGGTTCCGGACCCAAAAGGAAACCTGTAGCCCAGTGACTTTCGAAAGATTTGCCATGACTGGTGAACCTGGGCCAGCTACTGAAGAGCCCTATGCAGGGCAATCAGGACAGGGGCCACCCTGCTGACCGCTGCCCACCATTCACCCTCAACCAGCTGTGAGAGAGTCTCTCCAGATGGAAAGTATGCTCTTGTCACTCCTGGCTAACTTTTGGTGTGTCCCTAGCTCCAAATAAAACTCAGCCCAAGCCGGGCTCGGTGGCTCAGCCTGTAATCCCACGGCTTGGGAGGCTGAGGTGAGTGAATTGCCTGAGCCCGCGGGTTCGAGACCCGCCTGGGCA
>NW_007256815.1:334831-349506 GCF_000164805.1 Carlito syrichta
CCAGCAGGTCGAGGTTGCAGTGGCCAGGAGCAGCCACTGCACTCCAGTCTGGGCAACAGAATGAGACTCCAACTCAAAAAAAAAACTCAGCCCAAAACCCACATGTTCCACTTCAGTGTTCTTGGACCCTTGGGTCTGCCCATGGGCCAGGACTGTGGGAAGCTGTGTCTGCTCAGCTTCAGGTCTTTGTTCTTGTACTTCTTGGTTCTGGTCTGGGCCTCTCCTCCTCCCACACTGTTTGCCCCTCTTGGGCTGGGCCCACATCCTATCATGTGTCTCTCAATGGCACCAAATGGGCACTGTCAAGTGAAAGAGAGACCCAAGATGGGTATACTGGTAGCTGGACATTGACATGGGCAAGGAGCCCCAGTGAGCGGGGCCTGGTTCCTGCTAACTCAACTTACACCAGCTCAAGTCAGCATTATATACCACCTGGAGCCTCCAGCTCCACCTCACAGGCACGCAACATATGCCCACCTGCCCCTGACATGGGTCATCCTGGTCTCCCACCTGTCACAGCTTCAAGAGGCCCTTGTAGGTAGCCAATCTCTCTGAATGGGTGATAGCTGCCACCTCTCACTTGGGCTCACCAGAGAGAGCCAAACCTGGGCTCACTCTGAGCCATATCCTCACACCCTGGCATGTACGACCTTTCTGAAAGTCCACAAGGGCACTCCTGCCTCGGTGTGGGCAGCAGCATCCACTCCCACTCCTCAGTGTGGGCAGCAGCATCACTAGGCAGCTGCTGGCTAAGTGCTCTTGCTGTGCCAGGTCAAGAGCCCAGTGTTCTGGGCGGGGGGGGCAGTCCCAAAATCTGGGCCTGTAGGAGACTTGGGACAGTTCCTGGCCCCTAGGATAGGAAAAAGCCAGGCTCAGTGTGGCCAAATCAATTACCACCAGTCCCACTTGCATCAGGAAAGAGCTATAACTTCCAGAAACTGACAAGATCTTACCCTTGAGACTCGGTCTCTGCAAGAGCTCAAGTCAGCTGTGACTTTGCCTGTCCCTTCTGAGCAACTCTCAGTATTTGCTGAACACTGGCACAACTCAAAGACAGGCACAGGTTCCTCTCCTTACCAGCCGGAGTCCCTCAGGATGACTGGCCTGGCACTGGCTGGAGCCGGAGGACATGGGCGGGTGCGTGCACTTGCACGAGTCCCGCAGGTCTGTGAGTTTCATCTCCCTTTCCTTCTTCGCAGTGTACTAATGGTCACTTGATGTGCGCTGGCTGTTTTATCCACCTACTAGCAGATGCCCGGCTGAAGGAGGAGCAGGCCACATGCCCCAATTGTCGTTGTGAGATCAGTAAGAGCCTCTGCTGCCGGAACCTGGCTGTGGAGAAAGCCGTGAGTGAGCTGCCCTCAGAATGTGGCTTCTGCCTGCGCCAGTTTCCCCGCTCCCTCCTGGAGAGGCACCAGAAAGAGGAATGTCAGGACAGGTAACTGCTAAGGGCTCAGCCTCTCACATGGTACCAAGAACAGGGCTGGAGGCTTCCCCCCGCCCCCACCACTCCCAGTGCAGGCAAGGTCCCTATACATGGTAATCTGGCCAATACTTATTGCCAGGGTCTTGGGTACTGCACATGCAGCCCAGTGATGACCCAGCAGGCCCTGAAAGGGGAGTTAGAGCTACATAGGACAGGAGTCTATACCAATTGCTATCTGGACCTGACCCTGCCTTCCAGGACTCTCTGTGGCTATAAGTAGCCCCTTGAGGGCCTTAGCACAGTGTGGCTAGCTCAGGAGCTCTGGGAGCTTAGGGTGAGGCTACACTGTCAAGAGGACATGGCTACTCAGCCAGTGGGGGCCAACCACCAAGTCTCTCCTGGAGTGAGGCTATGCGGGTTCCAAGACCACAGTCAGCAGCCACTTATTGCCAAGCAGAGGAGAGACACAGCTGTGGGTCCAGGAGGCATGCAAGCTCACAGCTTGCACTTGTTCCTTCCCTTGCCCTCTGTCTCCCTTTTTCTCTTTCTGTCTATATCTCCTTCTCCCTCTCCCTCTCCCTCTTTCATACACATCTGCTCTGACCCCTGTCCTAGGGACTGGGCTCATGGTTAAATGTGTCCTGCAGGAAGAGATTCATGGCTAAACAGGCTGGGCGGAAGCCACATTGGAGAACAGCGGGTCATGACTACCTGCTCAGGGCATGGGCCATGACTGCTGTGCTCACCTCCTCCCAGGGTGACCCAGTGCAAGTACAAGCGCATTGGCTGCCCGTGGCATGGCCCGTTCCATGAGCTGACAGTACACGAGGCTGCATGTGCCCACCCAACTAAGACGGGCAATGAGCTGATGGAGATCCTGGATGAGATGGACCAGAGCCACCGCAAGGAGATGCAGCTCTACAACAGCATCTTCAGCCTGCTCAGCTTTGAGAAGATTGGCTACACAGGTGAGGTGCCTCACCACCTGCTGCATGCTGCACAGGTGTGGGCTTAGGGATCTGGTGGCCAGGAACCTGGGGGCAGCAGGCTCTGGGCAGCGCACACTGGCTGCGCCGGATGACTGGGCTCTGGACAAGCTCCCAGAGAACAGGAGGAGACCTCAGGGAAGAAGACAGGCCAGAGACTAAGCAGAGGGAGGGGCTGGGCCGGACCCCAGGGCATACCTGCGTGACTTTCATGGCAGCCCTTCCCACTTGTCCTCCTCACCCTGGCCCCACCACCCCAGCAAGGTGGCACTTGTACCGGGTGGCACTTGGGACAGTCGATGTCTAACCAGAAAGTGGGCATGTCTCAGGGAAGCCTGGGAGCTGGGGACTCGCCCCTGAGAATTGGGGCAAGAAGAGCACTCTGTCAAATCTGGTCCTGGCTGCAGGCGGTCACTGCAGCGGCCCTGGGGCCTCTTGAGGCTGGCTCGAAGCTGTTCAGGGACAGGGCTCCAGAACGAGCTGAGGGTGCCTGGCTCAAACTGTAGAACTGGGAGTGGACACCCACAGACGCACAGGCTGGACTGGGCCCAGGCCCATTGGATCTCATGGCTCTCCAGGCCACTGCCACCGCCTCCACTTTTGAACATGCCGGGGATCAGGAGCCAGGCCAGAGCCTGGTGCAGAAAACAGCAAGAAGCACCTGCTGATGCTGGGGCCACTCAGGGAAGCACCATCCCTCTACTGCTCAGCCCACGCCAGGCAGACAGCTCAAAGCTCCAGGGTGGTCACAGGCAGCCAATCATGTCATGCTGCCTGCACTGGGCCTGGCTGGGCATGGGCCTGAGCAGGCCCTCAGCAGCAGAAGGCCATGGTCCCTGGTTAGTAGCAGCTTTAGCTGTCCTGGCGGGCACTGTGGCACATGGTCCAGGCCAAGCCTCATGGAGTCTGGGCAAGCCGGGGCATTGTGGCTGCAGCAGTGGCTGGGTAGGAAGCCCCATTTGTGCAGGAAGGACTGGCTGCCCAGGAGCCCACACCTCCACGGAGGGACTTGCCAGCCACAGGTGTGGGCTGCACAAGAGGACTGTGTGAAGGCAGGGCCGCCTGCTGACTGGTGACCCCTGCATACGGCCTGCAGAGCCTGAGTCAGCCTGACGCCTGAGGACCTGGCACTCCCCTCAGGCAGGGCTGGGTGCCACTCACCCACCTGCCGGCTTTTCTGGCAGCTCTGTATCAGAACCAATAAAGTGCACTTGTTCTCAGAATTGCATCCTGTCTGTGTGTCTACTTACCCCCACCCTTGTGGGGACACCTGGGGCCGAGGGCGATGAGGGAGGCCATTGTGGGTCGGGGCACGCCTGGGATGTGGCCTGACCACTCACAGCCTCTAGACTCTCTCCAGCTAATTCGTGTTAATTCTGTTTGTAGTTGTTCCCCCCAAAGCTTGTGTGCGCCTCCATTTGCCATAATTGCGTTTGATTTGCCTTGTGACAAGTAGAGCTCGCTGTGTCTGGGTAAGTTGCCTTGCTCCCTGGCTGAGCCTGTCCTTGGCCCAGTCGGGGAAGGCGCCACTGCCCGGATTTGCCCACACTAACAGCTGGCTTTTTCTGGCCCTGTCTGTCTCTGCAGAGGTCCAGTTCCGGCCGTACCGCACAGATGACTTCATCACGCGCCTGTACTATGAGACGCCAAGGTTCACAGTGCTGAACCAGACATGGGTCCTGAAGGCTCGTGTGAACGACTCAGAGCGCAACCCCAACCTGTCATGCAAGCGCACACTCTCCTTTCAGCTCCTCCTCAAGAGCAAGGTTACAGCGCCTCTGGAGTGCTCCTTCTTGCTGCTTAAGGGCCCCTATGATGACGTGAGAATCAGTCCTGTCATCTACCACTTTGTCTTCACCAATGAGAGCAACGAGACAGACTACGTGCCGCTGCCCATCATCGACTCCGTGGAGTGCAACAAGCTGCTGGCTGCCAAGAACATCAACCTGCGGCTCTTCCTGTTCCAGATACAAAAGTAGGGCGGGGCCCCAGGATGCCCAAGGAGCTGACAGGCAGCCTACCAGTACTGCTGTCCTGTCTACCCCTGGCCCAGCAGCAGCTTCACACGACTATCTGATCATTTTAGCAAAGGAAGAGAACAAATGAAACCAAACACACTGGGAAAGTCTGCATGCGTGTGCGATGGGGTCCCCGCCTCCGGCTCACCCCCCCTTCACCCCTGCCTTCCTTCCTCCCAAAGGCAGCCGGTGGCTGGGCTGACCCGAAGAGGAGACAGTGCACTGGGCACCTGGAAGCTCAGAGACGGTGGTGGTGAGAAGGGTGAGAGGTGCAGTGACCCCTGCCCCCGCTCCCTTATGTGCAGCAAGGTGGCAATGCCTGCTCTGGTTCCGTGCATGGTTCCCAGCCAGGCTCAGGGGGCCTTGCTGACTTCAGACAGCGTATTTGATTGCAATTAAAAAGGCAGCCTTGTTTCCTATTTTCTGTTTTGTTCGAGGGAAGGCGTGGCTTCGAATGGACAGTATGGGAGCTTTGGTTTGGCCTGGGGATCAGAGCCCACCACGTCCCTGTTACTTCGCCTGCACGCATCCCCACAGGAAAGACTCAGAGACATTGCTACTCCCCCCCAACACTCTGTCATAGGGTCTCAAGACAGACCTAGGCAGGGTGATTCGAGCAGGCTCAGGGCTTCTCTGACCAAGCAGCGCTCCCAGGGAGGCAGGACTCAGCCACCAGGGCTCAGCAGATGTATTTCGGAATGCAGGGTGAATTCTGTCTCTTCCCAGGAAAAAAAATTAAACTCTTTACAGGCTCTTCTATAAGTTATGCAATTTTAGTGAGAGATATTCTACTTACTATATTCAGCCTCAAGGACCTGGTGTACCCAGGCTGTGAAGAAAGCTCCGGGGACCACTGGCTGTGAGCATGGCTGGGTGAGTGTGTGAGTGGGCAGTTCCCCATGCTGCTCTTGGGAACCGACTGCTGGTCCTGTGTTGGGGGTGCTGTAGAGGTCTCAGGTTGGGCAGTCTGGCTTCTCATCCTCCCAACCTGGCTGCCCTCTGATACTCCCTGTGGTGGCTATGCAGGGCCAGTGCTTAGGCCTCATAGAGTGGGAAGGAACCCTGCCTGGAGCAGTAAGCCCTGGTCGGACCCTCAGAGCTGCTGGGAAGGGTAGACCTTGACGCTGTCACCTTTGCTTAGGAGATACGGCTCTTCTGTAATAGCTTTTTGTTGCTTCAATACCAAAGAACTGGTTTCCTCTGCCCCAGCCAGGCCCACACATGCCTCAGAGCAGCTCTCACCTTCTCCTGACAGCTGCCTGGGCCTGGCCTCCCACCACCCTGTGCTTTCAGGCAGCCCTGGCCAGCCTCCTGGGCTCTACTCCTGGCCCTCTGTGGGGTGGAAGGCAACTCCCATCAATATTTCTGGGCATGACTAGGGAACATAGCCCAGTGTGGTCCTCTGAGTCATTTCTCCCTTCCAGGACAGGGAGAACCCTCATGGGCTTAGTTTCTGGGAGCTGTTTCTGAGAATTCCTGTTCCCACCTGGGATGTGTGGCTGACTGGGAGTGCCTCTCATGGAGAGCCTTCTCTTACTCAAAGTTGGTGTGGCCTAGCCACTGAGGGCACGGGAAGATCCCATTTGGTTTTCTGCCCTCTACAAAGAAAGACCCCACCCCAGCTCCTCGCACATTCTTGGGAGCAGCTACCTCTGACTCAGGTACAACCAGGGTGAATCTCATGGCCCTGGTGCTACCCGTTCTCCACGCCTGGAGGGCAAGCATAAAGGGATGAGACTGTGACCTGCACCTTGGCATCTCTGGAGATCAGATGTTCTTTGGGGTAATCTTTCTGGGTTCAGGGTGATAGTGTGAAGGGTGCTGGGGTGGGGGCAGGCTCATCGTACCCACCTGTGTGTTTGAGTGCCTGTGTGAGAGATTGACTCAGCAGAGGGGCAGGCCCCAGCGTGTCTCCTGGGTGAGGCCAGGTGGGAGGCTTGTTTCCCATGGGCACAGCTAGGCTAGGACAACAGCCTGTAGGAGCTGTGCTGGTTGGGGGCCTAGAGGCAATGATCCCTGTGTGCAGGTGAATGTACATGTGTGGCTACCAGAGAAGGGTGGCTTGGGAGGCCACAAGGAGGTAGGAGATCTAGGGCGGCTAAGCTTCTGCAGCCCTGCCTCCTTAGTTTCTGGGTGGGCAGCCCTGTGGGATTGGGGGACAGAAGGGCAGTACTCAAGCAGGGTCCTCCCTAGGGGTATGCTGTGTGTCTGGGGTGCCTAAGAGGCCTGCCAATGCATCTCACTGTCATCCCCAACATGGCACCTGCCCTGTGACCATCACATGCAGCAGCTGAGCCTTACAGCCTGGAGGACCAGGCATCCAGGAAGACTATAGTATGTCCACAGCTGCTGGGGACTGGTGCACAAACTTCCTTGTAGCATCATCACTGTGGGCTGTATATTACTGGGGGTGCCAAACCCAATGGTTTGTGTCCAGGATCCTGTGTCATCTTGGTGTCCCAATTGGGTCCTTTGTCATCTCTGAGGATGGAGGGGGTGGGATTCCAACCTCAGCAGATATAAGGGACCACCTGGAGGGCATAGCCCAAGCCAGGCCCCACCCTTCTTCTCCTGTCTCACCCCAACCCCCTGTGAGCACCACATCCCTCAGTTTGCCCGGAGTGAGACATTTACAAAAATAATAAAAATACTTTTTTAAAGAGCGGAGCAAGAAGTGTTTTTACCGCTATCAGAAATGACTTAATGTGTCACTTTTGTGATCTGCGTTCTCTTTGGATATTTTCTGTATGTAACTGTAGTTTAAAAAAATATTCCAAACCATGTTTTGTCTGTGTTTCCTTACCAGAAGATAGCCTCACGGCTGGGCCATCTGGACTCTGCTAGCCTTCTCTGCTGTCCCCAGGCTATAGCAACCCAGGCCTTCAACCCTGCATAGCACTGCCTCTTACACACACCTTATCTGGTCAGTGGGGAAACAAGCATAGAGAAATTGGGTCATCTCTGAAGAGGAATTGGGCTTCCAGGAGGTGGCTATCCAGTGAACCCTGGAGCTGGGAAGGGTAGTTTCTAGCAGCTCAGGGGAAAATTTTGGTTTCAGAGCCATGCTTTGGGTGGGCAAAAGGGTTGGTAGTGCAGGCCTCCATGTCCTGTTTCCTCCTCAGGCCCAGCTGGGAGGCTGGCAGAACACCTTACCCTCCAAAAAGTAGGGCTACCTGGGTTTCCCTCCTCCTGTAGCTAAAGACTACCCCTGCACAGCTCTGCAGCTTTTCTTTATCCCACCCCTGAAACCTTAGAGGCCAGCACTGAGGTAGCCTGAGCATGGCACTGGGCAGCCTTTCCTGGACCCAGGGACCCATCAGGGCTTCATGCCACTCCCTCCCCAACAGATCTTGCTGGGTGAGAGTTCTACCTCCCTGATCTGCTTTGATTACGATAGAAAATAAGCCCATCTATTTCCCACTTCTGGGACTCCTCAGACTGTGCACCCAGCCTCTTCTGTTGCCTTGGGGACACCAGTTACGGCACCGGAGTGCAGTTGTGAGTGTGTTGTGTAGCTAGGAGTGAGAGCCCCAAGGCATGGCATTTGGTCTTCCAGGTAACAGCACAGGTATTTAGAGATCTGGAGCCTGGGTGCCCCAAGTCACAGGATACCAAACATCCCTTAGACCCTTGTGTGGGTGAGAAATCTGAATTACAATGCTCTGAGCCTAGATCCTAACTCCTTTTTACCTCACAACAAAATGGTTATGCAGTTTTGTTTTTTGAATCAGTCTCACTCTGTCACCCAGACTGCAGCCTCACCTTGCTGAGCTTAGGCGATCCTTCCACCTCAGCCTTCCAAGTAGCTGAAACTACAGACGTGTGCCACCACACTCGGCTAATTTTTTGATTTATTGTAAAGATGAGGTCTGGCCATGTTGGCCAGACTGGTCTCGAACCTCTGAGTTCAGGCAATACTCTCACCTCCACCTCTCAAAGTGCTGGGATTACAGGCATGAGAATTTTGCGGTTTTAACATAGATTCACCAAATTTTCAAGAAATGCAATTGGCAAACACGTTGAGGAGTTGAGGAAACAGTATTTTGCTCTGTTGATTTTGGAAAACACATTTCCTCCTTCCCCAATGGTCCTGGGTTTTTGAGTCCCCAAATATGACTCAGTTGTGTTGTTCTGCATGTGCAGGTGAGCTTAGGCTTTTGTGAAAAAGGAGAGCCTCTGATGCCTTGACTATGTCTACATATCTAAATACTCAAATGTATGATCACGTTTATGTTCTCTTACATTAAGGCATTACATTCGTTTTTTAAAGTTGTGTGGGTGAGTAGGTTTTGTGTGTATTTTAATTTCTTTTTTTTGTTGTTTTTTTAGTTGGAGTCTCACTCTGTCACCCAAACTGGAGTGCAGTGGCCGCTCCCGGCCACCGCAGCCTCGACTTGCTGGGCTCCAGCAATCCTTCTGCCTCAGTCTTCCAAGTAGCCAGAACTACAGGCACGCGCTACCACGCCCGGCTAATTTTTTTGATTTATTGTAGAGATGAGGTCTCACCAAGTTGCCCAGGCGGGTCTCGAACCCGCGGGCTCAGGCAATTCACTCACCTCGGCCTCCCAAAGCGCGGGATTACAGGCTGAACCACCGAACCCGGCCGTATTTTAATTTCAGTAGGAATTAGGGAGCAGCATTACAGAACATCTGTAATGAAAGGGGCAGGTGGATTCCGGCAGCACCGGTGCTGGAGCACAGAAGAGTGAGTGGACTGAGGGAACCCTGGGCGGGCTGAGTCTCGGCCTGCCTGGACACCCGTACTGCCCCAGTCCACGTCCTGCCGCCTGCTAGGAGAAATGGGGTCTCCACCAAGTCTCCTCGGACTGGACACAGGGTTCAGTGCCCGGGACCGACGGTGGAGTTTGAGAAGACGCCCATCCTCCCAGGTCAGTCCACTTCTCTGCGACAGCCAGCCTACAACTCCCAGAATGCTTCATGATAGGTGGACTACACTTCCCAGAAAGCTCTGCGCCCGTCCTGCCCGCCGCACCGCCGCCGATGGGCGGCACTGGGCCTGAGCGGGGGAACTAGGGCGGAGTCTGCGTGACGGCACGATGAAGGGCGGGACCACAGGCGCAGCGCGGGAAGTCCGGATCCAGCGGCAGCTCCAGCATGACTCTTGAGCGCGAGCTTCGCCGTGAGTCTCTCGGGGACCCCGAGTGCAGGGAACGAGGAGGCTAGGGAAGCTGGACTGGAGCTCGACCTCGGCCTGGCCTTGGGCCCGCCAGGCGAGGTTCAGCCTCGGTCCCTCTTCCTCGGCAGAGTTGAGCAAGGCCAGGGCCAAGGCCCAGAGGGGCGGGCAGCTGCGCGAGGAGGCCGCCCTCTGCCACCAGTTGGGGGAGCTCCTGGCCAGCCATGGTGAGTGCTGCCCCGCGCCGGGCTGGCCGGGACCTCGGTGCGGGGAGGACGAGTCCAGGGCTGGGCGGGCGGGAGGCAACCGGACCCTTCCTGGACAGGCCCCGCCCGAGGGACTGCTGCCCCGCACGCTCTCGCACCCTTGCGGCTGCCTGGCCAGGTCGTGCTGTGCCCCTGCCCGCTTAGGCCGCTACACAGAGGCTCTGGAGGAACACCGGCAGGAACTGCAGCTTCTGGAGAGCGTCGACGATTCCCTGGGTTGTGCCGTGGCCCACCGCAAGATCGGAGAGCGCCTGGCTGAGATGGAGAACTACTCAGCTGCCCTGCAGGTGTGGAGCATCCATGCTAGCCATAGCCCAGCCCGGCTGACTTCTACTTCTTGGGGTCCCTTTCTAAGGAGGGAGGCCCAGTCTTCATTGTCAGGAGTCTCAGGCTAGAGGGGACACCGGGCATGACACAACCTCACCTTCAGGACCCAGTATATGGCCCTCAGATGGGGATGCCACAGTCCTGGAATTGGGGCAGGAGTTAATTTTCCTGGCACAGAAATCATTAATGACTATATTGTTTTATCTGTGTTTGTGGAGGGAAGAGGGATCAGGATCTCCTGTCCATATCCATACAGAACCCTTCCTGACCTTGGCTGCTGGGGGCAGTGCTGCAACAGCCTAGCTGACTTCCAGTCATCTCCTTCCCCATGACCATGCTAACTGATTACAGTGTGGAGCAGTGGTCACCACAGATTGCCATTGGCATAGAGGAAAGGGGCATGTGTGTCCTGACCCTGGCCTGCTCTGTAGGGGATTGAGGGAGCAGGGAGCTTTCCTTAGTAGGAGAAGTATGCCCTGAAGTCTGAATGTACAGTGTTTTCATAAGGTGGGGTCAGCTCACAGCAGTAATTTCCTTCCATGTTCAGCACCAGCACCATTACCTGGAGCTGGCCCGTTCCCTGTCCAACCACATCGAGTTGCAGAGGGCCTGGGCCACCATCGGCCGCACCCACCTGGACATCTATGACCACTGCCAGTCAAGGGATGACTTGCTTCAGGCACAGGCTGCCTTTGAGAAGAGCTTGGCTATCGTGGATGAACAACTGGAGGGTGGGCTCAGCTTCTCCCCACTTTCTGCCTCCTGAGCCACAGTCCAAGGAGAATGTGACCCTGTGCCTGCCAGCTGGCTTGGAGCCCACCTTCTGGGACTCTCCCTTTGCAAGTCTTCTGTGTGAGAGGGTTCAGGACCCATGCGTCCCATGACCTTGTACCTGGAGGTCATCTGCTCTTTATCCACTCCATGCTTTGTCTGTGGCAGAACCCCCCCCCCCCGGTGCCCACAGTGGGAGGAAGGAGGAAGGTCTTTAAGAGGGTCTGGATAGGCACTGAATAGGCCCAAAGTGGGGAACCATGTGGTGAGGAGGTGACTGAGTTTTTGAAGGGGCATCTTCTAGGGACACTGGTCCAGGGAGAGCTGAGCGAGATGAGGACCCGACTCTATCTCAACTTAGGCCTCACTTTCGAGAGCCTGCAGCAGACAGCCCTGTGCAATGATTACTTCAAGAAGAGCATCTTCCTCGCTGAGTAAGGTCCAAGCCCTGCCCTAGGAGGGAGTGGAGTCCCCTTTTCTTGGAGGAAGTAGCTGGGGAGGTCTCTCCCAGGACACTCCTGAGAGGATTGCCTGTCTGGGCCTCATCCCCGCCTTCTGTTGATTTTTCCATTGGGAAAGAGGCCTCTCTTGTCTGTGCTGCATACTGGGGGAGGCTTGGTTTGGGCCCTGAGACCATAACTTGGTAGAGCAGGGGTCTGTGTGGTATCAGTAGCTATAACTGGAACTGGATGTTCCTTGCGCATCAGCATCCATCTTGAACACTTTGATACTCTCTGTCCCCTGTTCCAAAGCTGAAATATCCTGAGGACTCAGGATCTGTCACCCCCTGCAGGCAGAACCACCTCTATGAGGACTTGTTCCGTGCCCGCTACAACCTGGGCACCATCCACTGGCACAGAGGGCAGCACTCCCAGGCCATGCGCTGCCTGGAAGGGGCCCGGGAGTGCGCACGTACCATGAGGAAGCGGTTCATGGAGAGTGATTGTTGCCTGGTGATCTCACAGGTACCTGCCTTCTGTGGCTCTGTGCTCAGCCATTGGGTGGGCTCAGCCTTTGAGGGGTCTGCAAGCCTTACCTTCCTTTGCTTTCTAGGTTCTCCAAGATCTAGGGGATTTTCTGGCTGCAAAGAGAGCCCTGAAGAAGGCCTACCGGCTAGGGTCCCAGAAGCCTCTGCAGAGAGCAACAGTCTGCCAGAATCTCAAGTATGGTGAGCCTGGAAGAGGGCCCATGGGCTGAACTTCCCAGGAAGGGCTGTACAGGGCCCTGATTACCTTGGCAGAGGAGGACTAAGCATGTGTCCTTGGAGAGGTGGCAGCATCAGCTTCCAGCAAAAGGGGCAGGTCCCCCACTTCCTGCTGGAAGGAGATCCTTATTTTTCTCTGTACTTATAGCACCTGAAGGGTGATCAGGAGACTGGCTGGGCCATTACCCACAAGCCAACATCTTCATTGACAAACTGGAGATAATAGCTGTTCCCTTAACCTCATGGGATGGGAAAGCAGGTGGCATACATGTGGCTCAGGAATGCCAATGATTTGATCATCAGTGATGGCTGATAGTGGTCAGCCCTTCAAGCTAGACATTGTCCTGAATTGTTAAATGTATTAGTTCTTCTGATCCTGAGGCAAGATAGACCCTCCTATTATTTCTCATACCAATGAGCAGGTGGAGGTATGGAGAGGGCAGGTGGGCCACTTCCAGGCACATAGCACGCAGATGGCAGAGCTGGAGGCAGGATCTGCAGTGCCGCCCCCTCACATGAGCCCCTTCCTGCCAGTGTTAGCGGTGGTCCAGCTACAACAGCAGCTGGAGGAGGCCGAGGGTGGTGACACTCATGGTGCCATGGCCATCTGTGAGCAGTTGGGGGACCTGTTCTCCAAGGCAGGTGACTTCCCCAAGGCAGCTGAGGCTTACCAGAAGCAGGTGTGTAGCTCTGGCTGGGTGGAAGGGAAGGGCCAGGGAAGTCAGTGTGGTCTGGCCAGGGTGGCAGCCCCAGGCCTTACTGGCACTGCTCCCAGCTGCACCTCGCTGAGCTGCTGAACAGACCAGAGGTCGAACGTGCCATTATCCATGTGTCCCTGGCTACCACATTGGGAGACATGAAAGATCACCGTCGGGCCGTGTACCACTACGAAGAGGAACTGAGGCTACGCAATGGCAATGCCCTGGAGGTGACGTGCCCTGCTCCCCTCCCAAAGTGCAGGTTTGTCCCCATGGCTATACCTTAGGACTGCTATTCTTGAGTGGAGGGCATGGGTGACACCCCCATGGGACAGGCAGTTCCTTCCTAGGACTGTCAGCCTCCAGCAGTTGGAAGATGGAGCTCAGAGCCAAAGCAGATATTCCTGTTTCATGTTGGAAGCAGGGGGAAGCCAGGCCTTGGCTATGGCCACCAGATTGTGATGAGCTGCAATCACTGACCTCATTCTTCCTTCTCCTGCTCCAGGAAGCCAAGACCTGGTTCAACATTGCGCTGTCTCATGAGGAGGCTGGTGATGCCTATGAGCTGCTGGCCCCATGCTTCCAAAAGGCTCTTAGCTGTGCCCAGCAGGCCCAGCAGCCCCGACTACAGGTGCAAGGGCGCACTCCACCCATACCTGGTCCCCAAAAAGCTCGACTTTCTTGCAGCCTACATGTCCCCCTTGCTCCACATTCCTGTCTCTCTCTCCATCCTCTTCTTCCTCGCTCCTGCCTTACTTGTGTTACCTTCAGTCCTGAGCTGCATGTCTTCTCTGTTCCTCAGAGGCGAGTTTTGGAGCACCTCTACACTGTACAGCTGAAGCTGCAACCTCAGGAGGCCGCTAGCACCAAAACCAAACTGCAGGAACTAAGTGTGACTGAAAGCGAGGAGGACGATGAGGAGGAGGAGGAGGAGACAGGGGTGGTGGAGACAGCAGCCAGTGAGGCCCTAGGAGCCAGCGAGATGGAGCTCTCAGAGAGTGGTAAGGGCTGGACATTGCCTTGGTGGCTGGGTCAGCTGCACCTGGTGTTTTCTACCTGGACCCGCTCTGAGCTGGACTCTGGGCCAGGCTGGTGAGGGATGGAACTATGTTCTCACAGAGCCTGCTCTCAGGTCTTTTGATGGGGAAGTAGCCACAGGCAGACAGGGTGACTAGTGCTTCCTTGGAACTAGACAGAGGAGGATAATGACATGCAGAGAGCCAGAAGAAGTGCTATAGGGTCAGAGCCTGGGGAAACAGTCCCACTGGAGGAGGAGAAGATGAAGAGGAGTGCATTGTGAAGGACTTTAGCTGCCCCAGACAGGAGCTGAACATGTTCTTGAAATCCTCTGGAGCTGACCTGTGTTGGTCACCTGCACAGAGGGTGGATGTGAGGGACTGGCTACAGCAGAGCTTGGACTGAAGCTATCTCAGCCCGAGCAGCAGGGTCAGTCGGTGACCATGGAGGCTGGTTTCTGGCTGAACGGTAGGTGGTAGGGAGCCTGTTTGAGGCCTGGAGAATGGGTTGGTGACTTCAGCTTTGAACCTGAGGGGAGTTCAGAGCCTCAAGGTTAACAGGCTGCCATGAAGTTGGAGCCATGATAGGTTAGGTATGACTGATGTGGAAGTATAGGTAGTGGATATGGGAGATGGGATGGCCAAGGACAGGAACTTTAGAGAACACTGCTCAGCAGGTGGGCACAGTGAGTAGCTGGGGAAGGAGTATGGCATAGACAGGACCAGAGGAAAGCAGAGAGCAACAAAAGGTGTGGTGGCAGGGGGTCTGGCCAGACATCAGCAGGAGCAAGCATGGAGGTGGGTGTGTCTGGTGTGTAGGCGGGGGGGG
>NW_007256815.1:349526-350095 GCF_000164805.1 Carlito syrichta
ACCAGGCTACAGGGGGTGACTTGACCTGATCAGGATAATTCCCAGGAGAGAGAGGTGGAGAAGGTCTAGAATGGAAGGAGACTGGCCTCAGAGCAGGACCTGAGTGTGGGAGTGAGACTGGTTCATGGATGGGCAGGACCTCTGAAGGGCAGGGTGTTCCTCTGAGGTTGGGGCAAGATTGGGTAGGGGCAGAAAGGTCAGGGTGCCTCTGTGGGCAGAGGGAATGTGGGTTGAAGTAGGCCACCTGCAGGGTCAGAAGTGGGCCAGGCTTCGACTCCACTTGGCTAAGGAGCCCCTAGAGCCCACCAGCCCCAGAGTTCCACCCTCCTCTCCCACCTGGGAGGTTAAGAAGCCTGCTGCAGGGGCTGGGGGTTCTGACGCTTGCCTCTTATGGGCTTGCTGTGTTCCAGAGGATGACACTGATGGCCTGTCCCAGCAACTAGAGGAAGGTGAGGAGCTTCGGGTCCACCGGGGCCGGCGGAAGGGGAGCAAGGTAAGGATGGTGCCCCTTAGCCGGGCTCGGTGGCTCAGCCTGTAATCCCTCACTTGGGGAGGCTGAGGTGAGTGGA
>NW_007256815.1:350115-360224 GCF_000164805.1 Carlito syrichta
CAAAAAAAAAAAAAAAAAAATGGTGCCCCTGCCTCCACCCACCCATGCTCAACAGCACTGCCTGGCCCCTTACACCTCTGCCCCTGTCCTGGGGCAACTGTGCTAACAGTGGAACCGGCGCAATGACATGGGAGAGACCCTGCTGCACCGAGCCTGCATTGAGGGCCAGCTACGCCGCGTCCAGGACCTTGTGAGGCAGGTGGGCCACCACACTGGGACATGAAACAGGCTGCTTGGTCCTGGCTCTGTCACAAAGGAGCTATGCATTTGGGCAGGATCTCCCTGTCAACTTCCCCATCTTTAAAACAAGATCTGAGGTACCCAGCATGTGGTATGGCATTTGTGCCACAGCTAAGTTGGTTGGTCTGACCAGGGTTGAGAGGCAGCCCATAGGCTGAGACCCTGGCACCCTCTACTCTGCCTCACACCCTCCAACTAGACATTATCTCCCCACAAGGGGCCAGAGTAGGCACATAGGCTGGAAGATCGGAAGATACACTGTGGCTACTCTGCTTTCTGGGGTGGTAAGGAGAGTTTTCACTCTTGTGAGACCTAGGCCAGAGGAAGAAAGGGATGGACCAAGACCCTGGGCTAACCTCAAGCCACAAACCTCATGGGACTGAGGCCAGACTGCAGGGCACACAGGGCCAGACTCTTTCCTATCCTTGCTCACAGGGTCATCCCCTGAACCCTCGAGACTACTGTGGCTGGACGCCTCTGCATGAGGCCTGCAACTATGGGCATCTGGGTAAGCAAAGAACAGGCAGGGCCTGGCACACAGCTGGCTAGGCATGTGGGATGAGGAGGGGGCCCAAGCAGGACATCGGGAGCTGGGCTTACATCTTCTGGCCCACAGAGATCGTCCGCTTCTTGCTGGACCATGGGGCCACAGTGGACGACCCTGGTGGCCAGGGGTGCGAAGGTATCACCCCCTTGCACGATGCTCTCACCTGTGGCCACTTTGAGGTAGCCGAGCTGCTTATTGAGCGGGGGGCATCTGTCACCCTCCGAACTAGGAAGGTGAGCCTGGGAAGGGGCAAGGTGGGTAAGGGCTCATGGGTTGGGACTATTTTGCCCCCTGCTCAGCCATATGTTATACAGGGCCACAGCCCACTGGAGACACTACAGCAGTGGGTGAAGCTGTACCACAGGGACCTGGACTTCGAGACTCAGCAAAAGGCTAGAGCCATGGAGAGGCTGCTCCAGGCAGCTTCCTCGGGCCAAGGCAAGTGGGGCCTCCTCTGTCCCTGCGGATGCTGCTCCCCCAGCCTGAGAGTCCCTGGGCTGTGATTCCAAAGGGATGCTCATAACAGGTGATGGGGAGGAGGTGCCAGGCTCCTGTCTCAGGATGGATTCTCTCTCCCACAGCTCCCCACAACTCCCAGGCCTCCCAGCCCATCCCAAGTAACCATCTGTTTGACTCTGAGACTTCTCCTCCCTCAAGCCCCTGCCCAGAACCCTCCTCTCATACCCTTAGACACCCAGAGGCCTCTCAGGCCCGAGTCAGGGTTTCTGCAGGGCAGGCAGTGCCAGCTGTGGCCAGACCTGGGAGGAGGAGACACAGGCCAGCCAGCAACAGTGGCAGCTCAGAAGGCGAGGACAGTGTGGGTGCCTCCTGGCCATCCCAGAAGAGGCCTCGGAGCTCTGCCCTGGCACCACAGGCTGAAACCCGGAAAGCCAGCAAAAGGGAGGCAGCCACAGCCAGCACTAGCTGGGTGGCTTACCAAGCTGCCATCCGAGGTGTGGGCAGTGCCCAGAGCCGACACCTGGGACCTGGCCTGCCTCGTGGCCAGAGTGAAGCCCTCACCCGCCAGGCGGCACTTATCCCTGAGGAGGAGTATCTGACTGGGGACTGGCTGGAGTTCGAAACACCCCTGATCCACAGCCACCAGGGCAGCTTCCAGCCTCATCCACAGGACACTGGGGACAGCAGCAGGCCCAGTGCCTCAGGATCAGATAGCGAGGAGCACCCCATCAGGCCCCGGACCCGGGCCAAGCAGATTCACTTGACCAGTCTGGAAAGTTGGAGTGCACCGGTCAAAGCAGGGGACAGCAGCTTAGCTGCAGAACCTCCAGGAAGTCCCAGGACCTTAGGGCCCACTGGGGACAACCCCACAGTAGGTCAACCTTCGGTGGGTGTGCAAGCCTGGAGCAGAGCTATCTCCTCAGCTCAGGGCAGGTGGGAGTGGAGGCCTTTGTCAATCCTGACTCAACCAGCTCTCCTGCCTCCACTTGCCAGGGTTCAGTCCTGCCCCCTCCCATCCGGGTTCGAGTTCAAGTTCAGGATAATCTCTTCCTCATCCCTGTCCCACAGAGGTAAGACATCACCTGCCCTTTCCCAACCCCAGCCTCTGCCTACCTATGCAGCTCCATGCCAGGGTGGCTGGTGACAGAGGGCTTGTAGCTTTGTGTTTGCATATCAAGGTGGGACATGTGACAAGGGGTTTTCTTAATGGTCTGAGCCCTGTAGCCCCCAGGAATGGCCAGAGGAGTTGATGGTGTGCTAAGGTATAGGGAAAGGAGAAAGCCGGCAGTCCAGGGGAGAGGGTAGGAAAGCAGCCAAAAGAAGGAGCTGTAGACCTTAAGTGAGGGTGGTGAGGCCCTGGGGGCATCACCTGGACTGTGTGCAGGGCCCAGGGCTCAGTGTGTTTTCTGTCCCCACAGCAGTGAGGCCCACTCTGTGGCCTGGCTGGCTGAGCAAGCAGCCCAACGCTACTACCAGACTTGTGGGCTGCTACCAAGGCTTACCCTACGGAAGGAGGGGGCCCTGCTGGCCCCACAGGACCCCATCCCCGATGTGCTGCAGAGCAATGATGAGGTAAGAAGCATGAGCTGGAGCCTAGGGCAGCGAGCATTCCCAGGGCTGCTACTGATGGTGCTTTCTAGGTACTGGCTGAAGTGACTTCATGGGACCTCCCCCCACTTATTGCCCGCTCCCGCGGGGCCTGCCACAGCCTGGGGCAAGGTGAGGACCCTGGAGACCCGTGGCTTCTGGGTGAGGCTATGGAAGGAGGCCAGAGCAGAGGGGCCTGGGCATGCAGACTTCACTGCCCCATTCATTCAGATCTGTGGGCCTTAGGTGTATCAGGGCACCTTCCCCCACCTGGAAGCTGATGGGTGCTGTGCCCTGCACTTGCCCATAGGAGTAGTAGGTTGGGAAAGACAGCTCTGAGCCCATAGGCTGTAAGTGGGATGGTGTAAAACAACAAAAAGCCACAGAAATCAAGCCCAAGGAAGAGAATCTGGGGCTGGGAGCTGCCTGGGAAACTTCCCAGGAAGATTGTCTCAGGGGCTGTGAGACATGAGGGTGAGTGGAAGAGGTCAGGGTGCTGCAGACCCAACTTGGTCCATAGGGGCTCACACAGCACTAGATCCATAGGTGTGTGGGAAAGGGTGTGTGATGAGTACTACCCAGGGCTAGTGAGAAGGTGCTGCCTGATTTGCCCCTAGTATTCAGAGGGCAGAAGGGGCAAGCTCTGGCCCCACTGATACCACATCCTTCCCCCACCCAGGAGAGCACCAACAGGTGCTACAGGTCATGGAGCGCCAGGGCTTAGGCCCCTCATTCAGCGCCTGCTCCCTGGCCCTGTGCCAGGCCCAACTCATACCCCTGTTGCGGGCCTTGAAGCTACACACAGCACTCCGAGAGCTACGCTTGTCAGGGAACCGGCTGGGGGACGGATGTGCTGCCGAGCTGCTGGCTGCCTTGGGTACTATGCCCAGCCTGGCCCTCCTTGATCTCTCTTCTAATCACCTGGGCCCTGAAGGCTTGCATCAGCTTGCCACAGGCCTGCCCGGCCAGGCCACCCTGCAGGTACAGGCATAAGGAGCAGCAGGCCATCAACCGGGTGGCATCAGCATTCCCATTCAGCCAGTCACTGGGTGGTATGGAGCAGTTGGGAAAGCCAGCCAATATCCAACTCTGGAATAGACTCTGCTGGGGCCAAGGTGGGAAAGAGACTACCAAGCCACCCTCTGAGGGGGAGCCTGGCCCACAGGGCTGTTGAGGACTCAGTGTCTGGCCCTTGTCTTCCATAGAACTTGGAGGAGTTGGACTTAAGCATGAACCCTCTGGGGGATGGCTGTGGCCAGGCCCTGGCCTCCCTTCTGCATGCCTGCCCCTTGCTCAGCACGCTGCGCCTGCAGGCCTGCGGCTTTGGCCCCAGCTTCTTTCTGAGCCACCAGACAGCCCTGGGTAGCGCCTTTCAAGGTGAGTTGACCAGGCACTCCCTGGTCTGCTCCCTAACCCTAGGGTGTTGAGGGACTCAGAGAACCTTCAGCAAAAGGGGCCTGGGGCAGGTACTGTGGCTCCCACCTCTAATCCCAGTTACTTGGAAGGCTGAAGCTGTGAGATCATTTGAGTCCAGGAGTTTGAGACTAACCTGGGCAACATAGCAAGACCCGGTCTCTACAAAAAATAAAAAAGTTAGCCTGGCATGGTAGCAGACG
Source organism: Carlito syrichta (assembly GCF_000164805.1). Taxonomy (NCBI): domain Eukaryota; kingdom Metazoa; phylum Chordata; class Mammalia; order Primates; family Tarsiidae; genus Carlito; species Carlito syrichta. The sequence goes on from NW_007256815.1 coordinate 354,565, forward strand.
TCTGTAGTCCTAGCTACTTGGGAGGCTGAGACAACCTCTTGAGGCCAGGTGTTGAACTCCAGTCTGGGCAACACGGTTAGATTCTAACTCTGAGAAAAGAGCAGGGGGGTCCTGGGATGCCAGGTCTGGCTTTGCAGGAGGGGCCAGCTTCTGGGAGCACATAGATGGACTTGTGGATGCTGGGTCTGCCCGGACTCTAAGAGGCATCTGGTGCTTATGCAGCTAAGCTGTTCCTCCAGGACATACCACAGGGTAGTGTCTAGGCAGCTCAGTATCCCAGTGTTTCCCTTGCCTCCTGTTCTCCCCAGTTCTTGAGTGTTCCTTTTGCTTGAGGCAGTTCCACTGTAAGCCCAGTCGCAGATCCTAGGGATGTCAGTGCCAAGAGGCTGAGAACTGGTAGTCATCTGGGCTGAGGAAAAGGTCTGGAGTAGGGCAGCAGTGGTCAGAGCACTCCCCTGACAACCCCACCATGCACAGATGTCCTGGCCCAGGACCTCTCAAGCAGCCCAGGACCATGTTGTCACGAGGGTGGGAATAGTCAGGGGACCCAGAAGTGAAAGGGAGAAGCTGGACTCAGGAGTTTGGCCCTGTTCCTCCCCAGCTAGGAGAACTTGGGCAAGAGCCTTTGCCTCTGTACCTATTGCCCTAGTTTCCCCAAAGGATTCCTGAGGGTTCTGGGCCCAAAACTTTAGGTGGGGACAGGGTAGTGTCCATATGGGACTGACAGATTCTGGCCCTGGTGCAGATGCTGCATGTCTGAAGACCTTGTCCCTGTCCTACAATGCCCTGGGTGCCCCCACCCTGGCCAGGGCCCTGCAGAACCTGCCCGCCCGCACCCTTCTGCGCCTAGAGCTTGGCTCCGTGGCCGTCAGCAAGAGTGATGTGGGCCTCCTGGAGCCCGTGGTCAGATACCTGACTAAGGTATGAGGTGGGGCCAAGCCAAGACACTGGCCTCAGAAGTCAAAAGTCCTAAAGTGAGGCCCTGGATGGCTAGGAGGAGCTCACCTCTCCCCAGATTTCAGCTGCACTCACTGTGAGGGGCTCTGGATTGTGAAGTTTGGGAAGAAAAGCTATGGTGAATGCTTTCTGCACAGTTTTAATGCTATGAATTTCTGATCACCACAAAAGAACCTAGATCACAAGGACCTCCAGGCAGGTCCCAAGGGATACATCAGACCCCTAGTGCTTTCTCCTGAGAGCTCCTCCACACAGGGCCACATCTCTAGTTTTTATTATATGACAGCGTGCCAAGTGTGACTTAAAAACAGGAGGGGAGGTGTTTCCTTCCAGTCTGCACTCTGCTCTCTTCTGACACCTCGGGTGCCTGGCCTCCTAGATGTGGGGACATCTGCTAGGATGCAGGGAGGACAGGTACCCCACTTGGCTTGGCCCCCTCAGGCCTCTGCTTGTGTCTAGGAAGGCTGTGCTCTGACCCACCTGACCCTATCTGCAAACCACCTGGGTGACAAGGCTGTGAGAGACCTGAGCAGGTAATACCCTACCCTGATGCCTGCTGTCCTGAGGGGGATCTGTTCTCAAGGCCTGGGATGCCAGGGGAGCTGGGTTAGGTAGGAAGGATCACATAAGTAATGCCAGCCCCTTCCCCCAAGGGTGTCCCAAGACCTGACTTCCACTACCCTCTAGGGCTGCTCCAAAAAGCATACCACTCTCCATGAGTTTCTTTCTTAGTACATGCCTGTGGCTCTTAAGAGCTTTTCCTCCAGGTATGTCCCTTCTTGGCACCCTTGTACATCAACGCACACAAGGACCACTACTCTTATAACCTATAGCCTTGGCTGGCTCTCAGAGGAATGTCAAGAAATGCCCAAGCTGGGCCAGGCACACCAAGGGCTGGCCACTGTGGTCCTGACCCCTAGGCATTTCCTGCCAGCCCTGCAGGAGAACCTGCTGCCTGTGCCAGGCTGGGGAAGAACCTGTGGGCCTAGCCTGTGGCTCCTAGAGCCATGAGTTTGTCTGGGGCACATTTCCCTGGTGATGGGATAAGGGCTCTCTCTGGAATACAACCTTTGCGATCTTCCCTCATTGTTTTAGATGTCTCCTTCTCTGTCACTCACTCATCTCGCTGGACCTCTCTGCCAACCCTGAGATCAGCTGTGCTAGCCTGGAGGAGCTTCTGTCCACCCTCCAGAAGCGGCCCCAAGGCCTTAGCTTCCTTGGCCTGTCAGGTGATCACACAACTACCATCCCATGTCTGGCTGATCACACAACTCCCTTATCAGGAACCTACCTGAGACCCAGGTGTCTTCTCCTACCGGGCTGTCACTGCCACCAACCAGAAAGCAAGGTTGGGCTGGGCTTCATGAGGCTGAGGCAGCAGCGGGCAGTGTGTGGAATGACAGGAAAGAGGTGTGAACCCAGCTCCTAAAACAATGGGGGTCTGTGCTCCTGGCTCATCCAGCCTGACCCTCAGAGTAGACTATGGCAGGTAGGATCCCCTTCCACAGGGACTTCCTCATTCTCTGTGGCAGAAAGTCCAAGGTCGGGGTGTTGAAAGTTGTCACCAAGGGACTCTCCCAATTCCTGGTGGGTGCTCCTCTGACCCTTCCCCTGCTCAGCCTGTGGACCAGATTTAGGTGGTTCTCACTCCAGCCAGGGCAGTCCCTGACCTGGGCTGCCTGAGGGACAACCCCAGGAGAGGTGCATTTGATGAGATGGTCAACCTGCAGCTTGGCATGCTTAGCTTAGGTCTGGGCAGAATGTCAGGATCTGCCCCACCAAAGGGACAAGGGCTGGAAGTGGGTGCACACAAGGGATCCCTGAGTTCTTTTTGCATCCCACCACCCCACAGGGCCAGGTTGCCTCTTCCTGAAGGCGGGGTGGTGGGGGACCTGCATTCACTTGGGGCTGTTCCCCACACACGTGTTCCTGTTATCTGTAGTTTCTCTTTCAGCTCCTGAGTTCCTGAGCCTACTGGGAACTCTGGCCTGAGGAGCTTAGTGTCTTCCTGAGACACTGAGGCCCACAATGTACAGATTTGCCAGCAGCCCTATTATGTATTTTTTGATGGATGGGGAGACTGAGGTGTAGTCAGGGACTTTGCAATCAGGGCACTGTCAGAGGTAGACATAGTATTTGAGCCACCCTTCTTTCTGTCTGACCACTGGCTATGCAGAGGAGCCCACCCCTTCCTACAGTGTGTTACAGGGCCACTCCTGGGCTCTGCCCATTGCACTTTGCTCCAACCTAGGGTCCTCAGAGGAAGCGTGCTTCTTCCCAAGGTGTACGCCAGTAAAGAGAACATGGGTTTGGAAGTCCCGTATGCCTGACCCTGGCACCAGGACACACTAGCTCCTGCAGAGCTGACGCCTGCCCTCTGGCCCTCTGCAGGCTGTACCGTCCAGGGGCCACTAGGCCTGAGCCTCTGGAACAAGATCACCGAGCAACTTCAGGAGCTGCACCTGTGCAGCAGACGCCTCTGCGCCGATGACCGGAACGTGCTTCGCCAGCTGCTGCCCAGTCAACCAGGCCGTGGCGAATGCACGCTGGACCAAGGCTCCAAGCTCTTCTTCCGGCGCTTCTGACCTCGGCACCAATTCTTCTAGCCTCTCCCCACCCAGCGAGGCCCTTAATAAACGAAGCTGCTGCCTCCATCCCCGTGACTGCCTGGAGGGTGGGTGGGCGATGTCAGATGGGCCTTCCCTTTGCTTCAGCCTCTGGCTCTTAACAGCCCCCTATGGAGACCCTGGACATGCACCTCAGCAACTAGACGAATTACGTGCCGGATTGCATTGATCCGGCAGGCGTAACGCATCGGGGCTGTGGCCGGAAGTCCGGGTGGTGCTGCCGGGACTTGCAGGCGTGAGGGTTAGGCGCCGAGCTGCCGATTGGCGTCGCTCCTGGTGCGTAGGCGCAGGCATTATAGAGGGAGTGAGCACTGAGTTAGTCGATTGGGATCGTCCCGCCCTCGGCGCCATCTCTGGGACCCGCGAGCCCGCCCAGGTAGTCCAAGCCGAGGCGGTGGGTGGGAAAGGGCTTAGGTGAACGGGGGGAGAAGTGACACTGGCCTAGGACCTGGGCGCGGCGCGCGCCGTTCCGCTTAAGAAGGGGGCGTCTTCGCGCCGGGCTTTGTGGGCCTGGTGCGCCCGCATCTCCACCGTTGGGCCTGGGGCTGACCCCTGAGTACTTGGGACCGGGAGGAATGTGCTGGATCTTCGCCAGCGCATTTGAGCTCCGCGACTTCCTTGGCCACCTCTGGACGGATGGGAGCACTGGGTCCAGGCTTATCCATGGAGCGCGTCTTCCCTGCCTCCAGCTCCTAAGCTCCTCTCAGATAGCATCTCTACGAGCCAGCCTCAAGTCCTTGGGGTTTCTGCTGTCAGGTGTCCCTAGAGCCTGCGACTCCTCTCCCTGCCCCAGACCTGGCACCTTCGTTGCGCCCCTGGATCCTGTAGCAACTTGGCTGAGTTACAAAATAGTCACGTGGGCTTTTCCTAGAAACTCACTTTCCTCGCTCATTGTCCGTTTTGTGAAATTTATTTATCTACTTGTAACCACGGAGGAGTCGTTTGCGTTGTTGGATGGAATCTCCCTATGTGATCACAGACGGTTGATTCCTTTGTTCCAGTCCTCCTTCCAGCCCACTCCTCTCATAACTTCTCCAGGAAGATTGCTGAATGGTTTGTGTTCCCAACCTGGTGGGTTTTCCTCATTGCATCTGCCCTCTCAGAACTTGACTCGGGCACTGTTGTTCGCTACCTGAGAAGTGTTCCTTGTTTGTTTGTTTGTTTGTTTGTTGAGTTGAAGTCTCTGTTGCCCAGGCTGGAGGAGTGTAGTTACATGTTCATGGCCACCGCAGAGCTCCCATGGAGCTCTGCTTCTAGTATCCACGTGCTGGGCTCAGGCAACCTTTCTGCCTCAGCTTTCCAAGTAGCTGGAACAAGTGAGCACTACCACTCCTGGCTTATTTTTTTATTTATTGTAGAGACGAGGTCTTACCAAGTTGCCCAGGCTAGTCTAGAACCTGTGGGCTCAGTCCACTCGCCTGGGCCTCCCAAAGTGCTGGAATTACAGGCTGAGCCGCCAAGCCTGGCCTATTTTATATATGTGTGTGTGTATGTGTGTGTGTGTATACATATATACACACACCCACGCACACACACACATATATATACACGTGTGTGTGTGTGTGTATTCATCTCCTATGTTGTAGAAAAGTGTTTTTTTTGTTTGGTATTTTTTTTTGAGTTGGAGTCTCACTTTATATCACCCAGACTAGAATGCAGTGGCATGCTCCCGGCTACTACAGCCTCGACCTCCTGGGCTCCAGCTATCCTTCCGCCTCAGTCTTCCAAGTAGCTGGAACTACAGGTGCGCTCTACCACGCCTGGCTAATTTTTTTATTTATTGTAGAGACGAGGTCTCGCCAAGTTGCCCAGGTGGGTCTCAAACCCGAGGGCTCAGGCAATCCACTTACCTCAGCCTCCCAAAGTGCTGGGATTACAAGCTGAGCCATGGAGCCCAGCCAGCATTTCTTTTTTTTTCTTTTTTTTTTGAGTTGGAGTCTCACTTTGCCACCCAGACTGGAGTGCAGTGTCACGCTCCCGGCCACTGCAGCCTCGACCTGCTGGGCTCTGGCGATTCTTCCGCCTCAGCCTTCCAAATAGCTGGAACTACAGGCGCATGCTACCACACCCAGCTAA
>NW_007256815.1:360246-367681 GCF_000164805.1 Carlito syrichta
CCCAGCTAATTTTTGATTTATTGTAGAGATGAGGTCTCACCAAATTGCCCAGGCGGGTCTTGAACCTACGGGCTCAGGCAGTCCACTCACCTCAGCCTCCCAAAGCACGGGATTACAGGCTGAGCCACCAAGCCCGGCTAGCATTTCTTTTTTAACATGAGTGACGCTACCTTTTGCCAACTCTACCGTGTTAGGGTATCCCAGGGCTCCAGCCTGGGCTGCTTCCTCTCCTATTTTCATTTGCCCCTTTTTCACCCCTTGTGGTACCATCCACTCCCACAGTGTTAACACTGGCTTGACGCTGCCAACCTGGATCTCTCCTGAGCTCCTGCTCCTTCTCAGGCAGCTGGGATGTCTACAGAGCCTTTGAGGCCTAATGCACATCTGAACCCTGTGCCTGCTTGCCAGACCCACTGCTCCCACTTTCTTTTTTTTCTTTTTTTTTTGAGTTGGAGTTTCACTCTGTTGCTCAGACTGGAATACAGTGGCCACTCCTGGCCACTGCAGCCTTGACCTGCTGGACTCCAGTGATCCTTCCGCCTCAGCCTTCCAAGTAGCTGGAACCATAGGTGCGCACTACAAAGCCCAGCTAATTTTTGATTTATTGTAGAGATAAGGTCTCACCAAGTTGCCTGGGCAGTTCTCGAACCCACGGGCTTAGGCAATCTACTCACCTTGGCCTCCCAAAGCGCTGGGATTACGGGCTGAGTCACCAAGCCCGGCCTGCTCCCACTTTGACCATCTCAGTTCACCTTACTGCCAGGTGCCACTGGGCCAAAAACAGGGATATTATTAACACCTTTTTATTTTAGTCCTATTTCAAATCCTTCAGTGGATCTGGTAGTCCCACTTCCAAAGAACATCGGTATCAGCTTCCTTAATAGGGAGAATTCTAGTAAGCCTTCCCATAGAACTCTGCTTCTAGTATTTCTCCACAGCCTACTGCTAGCTTAGGAGCCTCAACAAGTTCATCTCCAACCCTCCAGTAGCTCTAACTGCACTGGAATAGTTCTTGCCACATCATGGCCCTGTGAGCACCACCTCTCCGTCCTCATTCCCCAGGACACCCTTCATTTAGGAAGCTCTAGCCTGTCCTTCAACTTGTCTGTCTCTTCAAATTCATTCTTAAAGGCTTTATGTTAAGTGTGCTGTTCCATGCCCAAAACACTACTCCTAGGGTCATCCAATACCTGCTTCCTCTTCCTTCTCATCACTTGCATAAGCATCCAACTTTGACCACACTCCACGGCAGCCCCTGCCTCAACACCATCACTGCTGTCCTGAATATTCATCAGCACCTTACTTCCCCCATTGCTTTTGAGGGCAGTGTGTGTCCACTGCTTTTGAGGGCCTGGACTTCCAGGCCCAGCACTTTGGGGTCACCTGAGTTGGCCCTTGCTCTGCTCCCCAGGTCTCAGTATTGTGGCCACCAAAGCTCACAGGATGTTTCACGGGATCCCAGCTACTCCAGGCATGGGAGGTGAGTATGGTCTGAGTGGGCCTGGGGATTGGAAGGGGGATGGCAGAACAGTGTTGTGGCAGCAGGAGGGGTTGGTATTAAGTATCCCACCCACACCCTGCTCTCATATGGACTTGGGATGTTGTCCAAGGCGACCACAGGAACACGGATGGCCCAGAGATCTCCTCCAGGCAGCACCAGTTTGGTCCTGCTGGGTACAGAGATGACAAGCTTCAGTGTGATCAGAACTTGGGGGCTTCTGGGCATCTCTGTGTCACTAAGCCCAGGCAGGGGAAAGGTTATGAAGTATATGACAAACATTTTTGCCACATCATGGTGCTGTGAACAAAGTGTGGTGTGGTCAGCTGTCGTACAGGTGACAGGCAAGGAGCAGCAGTGGAATGGAGGAGCCAGGCTCCTCCCAGAGGCAGTGTACTGCTCAAGTTCCCCCACAAATATGTGGGGGTGAGGTTGGAACCCCTGTCCTTCAACTCCCTCTGGGCTTTTTAGGACCCATCGCAGGGGGTCTCAGTGGGGAACTGAAATGGAGGCTGGGACCAGCCTGCCCTGGGGTTACCTTTGGCCAGCCAGCCAGTTCTTTTTCTACTCTGTTGCAGCCCCTGGGAACAAGCCAGAGCTGTATGAGGTGAGTGGCTGATGCCTACCTGGCTAGCAGTGGCCAACTGCAAAGCCTGTGTGACTCTCACCAGGGCCCTGCAGCCCCCTGGCAATGCTGGTCAACACATTGCCTGGTCTCTCTGACAGGAAGTGAAGTTGTACAAGAATGCCCGGGAGCGGGAGAAGTAAGTCCAAGCACCCAAGCTACCCCCAACTCACACCCATGCCCATTCGCCTTCCCCAGAACAGCCTCCCCCTAGACCCACTCCCACACTGAGGGCTGGGAGGACATGAGGTCAGACTGGGGAACAATTCCCAATTCCTAAGGAGTTTCTGCCCAGGATGAGGGAAGAGGGGTAGATAATGCAGAGCTCTGCCACAGCACCTCCTCTGGGGCAAAGGGCCTGGTACCCTGGGCTCTGGAGGCTTCAGCTCTCTGCTTCAGAGCCTACTCTGATGGACAAATTTGTCCTCAGGTATGACAATATGGCAGAGCTATTTGCGGTGGTGAAGACGATGCAGGCCCTGGAGAAAGCATACATCAAGGACTGCGTCACCCCCAACGAGTGAGAGAGAGCCTGCCATCCTCAGAGACCTGTTCCTGCTTTCTGGAACCTGGGTGCTCTATAGGCAACAAAAACAGGGGTCTGGGGCCCAAGTTGGGGTTCTATCAGGCTGTGAGGTACCCACTTCTGTGGGGCCCACATGGCATTATTAATGTGCCCCTGGGTCCTAGCCAAGGAAGCCCTGGAGGGGTGGTGAAGGATGGGCTTGCAAGTGGGCTGCTGGGATGTGGTCCTGGCTCTCTCCCCCTTTCCCTTCATCACAAACAGCTTTGCTGATGAAAGGGCCTCAGAAGATGAACAGGAGACTCAGAGATGTCCAGTCTGTGAGGCGGTGCTGACCAGGCCTAGTACCCAGGATGTTTGCAGGGGCTTTATTCAGCAAACTGATGAGCCCCTCACCGGCTGGCCTCACAGGACCATGAACTGTCAATGGGGTCATAACAGAGGGCTGGGTGCTATTGTCCAGAGGATAGGCAGGGTTTGGGTGGCAGTGCCAAGCTCCAGGCCAACCTGCATGGTCTGGGCCTTGTCCCCTACAGCAGCCATATTTTGGCCCCTCTTTGTGCTCTTGTCCAGAGCTCTTTTCTTGTGCAAATCCTCAACGCTCAATGGCCTCTGATGTGTTACCTGGCTCCCTATAAGAACTGCTTTGCATCTGTACAGGCTAAGGGAACAGGATGAACCAGGCAGGTCTGGTCACACACTCAGAGCAGCAGCTAGCTCTCTCCTTAGGTATACTGCAGCCTGCTCCCGGCTCCTAGTCCAGTACAAAGCTGCTTTCCGGCAGGTTCAAGGCTCAGAAATCAGCTCTATTGATGAATTCTGCCGCAAATTCCGCGTGAGTGAGCCAATCCCTCTGTCCCGTGGGGTGAGTGCCATGGGGCACAGGTATGGGGTGCTGTTGGGTTGGGACCCTGGTATACATGGGGCCTATTGTCCTGAGAAGCCCAGTACCCACATCAGCCCTCCTACAGCTGGACTGCCCACTTGCTATGGAGAGGATCAAGGAGGATCGGCCCATCACCATCAAGGATGACAAGGGCAATCTCAACCGCTGCATTGCTGATGTCGTGTCGGTGCGCCTTCAGCCTTCTGGGTGGTGGGACGGTGGATGTGCAGGAGTTAGGAGAATTGAGACTGCCTGCTGAAGCTGGTCACATTTGTACAGAGTCCTGGGGATTCCAGAGCTGAGCAGCACGCACTCTGAGTTCTTTGGTGGGGGGGCGCACCTTTGGCTGTGAATGAGAGAGGAGGGTAGTGTCCAGGGAGGCCTACCAGGCAGCACACAGACTCCTATGAGGGGGACATGGCAGGGTCCTGACTTGGGGGGAAGGGAGGTTTACCCCGAGTTCTCACATGACTCGAGACAGCCAGGACCTGCCCACTCCTGACCTGAGGAGCCAGCCTCCTCCCACTCTCCTGACTGGACAAGGCTATAAATGTATGGGGACGCCCCTTGGGTTCAGGAGCAGAGTGCAGAGAGGAGGCCTGAGTGACCAGACAGCTGAGGCTGAGGAGGGATTTGGGGGACCCAGCCCCAGGCCTAGCCCTGTGGGGAGCTGGGCCTGTGAACTGCAAGACCTCTTCCTATCCCTGGTAGCCTGCAATTCCTCACCACATACTTGTCCCCAGCTCTTCATCACAGTCATGGACAAGCTGCGCCTGGAGATTCGTGCCATGGATGAGGTACAGGAATCAGGCGGGGCCCTACGTGGGAGGGGACAGAGCATGACCAGTGAGGAGGGATCTCAGCTGCTATGTGGCTGTGTTTGCAGATTCAGCCCGACCTGCGAGAGCTGATGGAGACCATGCACCGTATGAGCCACCTGCCTCCTGACTTTGAGGGCCGCCAGACAGTCAGCCAGTGGTGAGTGCCCCTCCTGGCCAGACAGAACCACCTGCAGTGCCATTGAGGCCCTGCCAGCCCCTCAATGCCCCTGTGGTGCTGTGCTCCCGCAGGCTGCAAACCCTGAGTGGTATGTCAGCGTCTGATGAGCTAGACGACTCACAGGTACGCCAGATGCTCTTTGACCTGGAGTCAGCCTACAATGCCTTCAACCGCTTCCTGCATGCCTGAGCCTGCAGCACTGTCCTCATGTTAGGGGAGGAAGGGACAGCAGCCTAAGGCGATGGTTCCTGGTTCCCTCATCCTCCGCATGTACCTTGGACATCTGTGGGCATCAGTGTCAGACATCTGCGTGTCTTTCTTTGGATTTTGGGGCCTCCTCCCACAATAAAGATGCTGTTTGATCCTCATGCTGTGGGTGGCTCCTCTTGGGCCTGCCCTGCGTGTTCTATATACCCTTCTTCCTTTCTATAGTACAAGCTCTGAGCACACAGTCCCTGCAGCATGCTGACTCCCCAAATCCATGTGGTGGCCTGGTTTTGTCCCTGCCACTGCATACTTTACATAGCCTCTTTCACTCAGGGGCAGCTGCCTCCCAGGTGAGTGGTACCTGGGCAAGCAATGTGGGGAGGTGACCCTCCACACCTCCTATGCCTGGGGAACAGTTCCTCCACCTGGGAAGACTCACTCACCTCCCTACCCCTAATCTGAGAGCTGCTAGGCAGCTTGGCAACTCTGCTGAGTGCGGTCCAGGCCCCAGCAAGACTGCCCTGCCCATCCAGGCTGCCACACCGGTCCTCAATGGCTGGATGCAGAGGCTGCTCACCTTGTGCTATCAACTGCTCCACCTGTACCTCCTCACTCTGGAGGACACCACACACCAGCCTAGGGCTCCAGACTTTTATGCGCAGCTTCAGCAGATAACTCACTGGGTGGAAGTTTGTCATGTCTGCCTCTGAGGGGGCTGAGAAGCACCTCAGCAAAGCTCCTGAGCCCTTTGACCAGATCAAGGTGCGGGCCTTGCCGGAAGCCTGGTGGAGGGGCAGCAGGTGTGCCAATGCCAGTCATTCACAGTATCTGTTGTGCACCTGCCACTGTCAGAGGCTGCTGGCAGTGCGCTGTCCTCCAGGGAACAGCAACAAATCACACACCTCTGGATTCCAAGAGACACATTATTTCATGTTTTAGCAACTGGCGTCAGGATAAGGGACTGGGAGAAGAATGGGGCTTCTTGATATTTGTGACATCTAGAGCCAATTAATTGAGGTGTATAGTATCTCTGTGAGATCCAAGTCAGGTGCCTTTCTATGTGGGCTGGTCGCAGAGTATGGAGGAGGTAAGTGGGCTCCATGTGCACAAGCTGAGTTGGGTTGCCTCTTAGATAGTCAAGTGGGCTGTACAGTCAAGGGGAGCCATCAGATGCTGCATGTCAGATGCTGGGGCTCAGAGGGAGGTTGTGTGGAACGCAGGCTTAGAGTCTCCAGAGCACAAGCTTGCTGTCACAGGTACCAAGAACTCTTTTATTTTTCTTTCTTCTTTTTTCTTTTTCTTTCTTTTTTTTTTGAGTCAGAGTCTCAGTCTGTTGCCCAGGCTGGAGTGCAGTGTCATGCTCATGGCCACCACAGCCTCAACGGGCTCAGTTGATCCTTCTGCTTCAGCCCTCCAAGTAGCTAGAACTACAGGTGTGCTCCAACACACCCAGCTAAATTATTTATTTATTTATTTATTTATTTATTTATTTATTTATTTATTTATTTTTTGAGTTGGAGTCTCACTCTGTCGCCCAGACTGGAGTGCAGTGGCCACTCCCAGCCACCGCAGCCTCGACCTGCTGGGCTCCGGCGATCCTTCCGCCTCAGCCTTCCAAGTAGCCGGAATTACAGGTATGCACTACCATGCCCGGCTGATTTTTTGATTTATTGTAGAGATGAGGTCTTGCTGCCCAGACGGGTCTTGAACCCGCGGGCTCAGGTAATCCACTCACCTCAGCCTCCCAAAGGCGCGGGATTACAGGCTGAACCACTGAGCCCGGCTAATTTTTTATTTATTGTAGAGAGGAGGGTCTCACCATGTTGCCCAGGCTGGTCTCAAACCCGTGGGCTCAGGCAGTCCTCTTGCCTCTGTCTCCCAAAGTACTGGGATTATAGGTGTGAGCAACTGCGCCCGGCCACATGCCAGGAATTCTACCAGGAGGTTGGGTACTGGTCAAGGGGCACTACACTGGGAGGTGGGACTAGAGACCAGCAGGGGAGCCGAAGAAGTGGTGGGAGGCAACTCCAGCAGACCTGAACTTCAGGATCCAGGGCAGACTGAGTAAGACAAGGAAGAACATTATTGGGATTGGCCATTGAGTTCTCGGTGACCTTGACAGGAATATGTGGTGTGGGTGAGAGGTACTTCAGAGATAGTGTCAGCACTCTGCAAGTTGTATGTTGAAGGAAGCTGGGAGGCAGGTGGCCAGGGAGGGTTGTTTTGGCCTATTTTAACTGTTCTGTTGTAATAAAATATAACAAAAGTTGCCATTTTAACCAGGTTTGTTGTTTTTTGAGTTGGAGTCTCCATCACCCAGGCTGGAGTGCAGTGGCACGCTCACAGCCACTGCAGCCTCCACCTTCTAGGCTCAGGCAATCCTCTCACCTCAGCCCCCCAAAGTGCTAGGATTATAGGTGCCAGCCACTGTGCCCGGCCTTTAACCAGTTTTAAGTGTACAGTTCATTAGAATTAAGTACATTCACACTGTTGTGCAGCCATCACCACCATCCATCTCCAGAACTTTTTCATCTTCCCAAAGTAAATCTGTCCCCATTAAACACTAACTCTCATTCCCCACTTTTCTAGCCCCTGAAAACCACCATTCTATTTTATCTTTATGAATCTGACTATTCTAGTAATCTTTTTTTTTTTTTTTTTGAGTTGGAGTCTCACTCTGTCGCCCAGACTGGAGTG
>NW_007256815.1:367701-380518 GCF_000164805.1 Carlito syrichta
ATGAGGTCTCGCTGCCCAGGCGGGTCTTGAACCCGCGGGCTCAGGTAATCCACTCACCTCGGCCTCCCAAAGGCGCAGGATTACAGGCTGAGCCACGAGCCCGGCTTATTCTAGTAACCTTATATAAGTGAAAGCACTTGTCCTTTTGTGACTAGCAAGTTTCATGTAGATAATGACCTCAAGATTCATCCATGTTGTAGCATGTGTCAGAATTTCCTTTTTAAGGCTGAATAATATTCCATTCTATGTATATGTCACATGTTGTTTATCCGTTCATCCATTCATGGATATTCGAGTTCTTTCCATCTTTTGGCTGTTGTTAATAATGCTGTGAGCCGGGTTTGGTGGCTCAGCCTGTAATCCCGCGCCTTTGGGAGGCTGAGGTGAGTGGATTGCCTGAGCCCGCGGGTTCGAGACCTGCCTGGGCAACTTGGCGAGACATCATCTCTACAATAAATCAAAAAACTGAGCTGGCTGTGGTAGCGCGCACCTGTAGTTCCAGCTACTTGGAAGGCTGAGGTGGAAGGATCGCCGGAGCCCAGCAGGTCAAGGCTGCAGTGGCCGGGAGCGGCCACTGCACTCCAGTCTGGGTGACAGAGTGAGACTCCGACTCAAAAAAAAAATAATAATAATGCTGTGAACATGGGTCTCCAGTCTGGGTGACAGAGTGAGACTCCGACTCAAAAAAATAATAATAATAATGCTGTGAACATGGGTCTGTGTTTTTGTTTTTCATTAAGGCTAGTTGGTGTTTTGTTATTAAGATGGGAGAAATTGCAGGGAGCTTGTTGGATGACAGGAGTGCAAAACCCAGAGGACCAACTGACCAGGGAAGCTGGCTGGCTCCAGAGCTGGGAAGAAGGTGGCCTGCTGGGAGAGGTGGAGGCACATGAAGGGGAGAATAGAGGAGGTTCATGGCCTAGCACTGAGGTCCACTGGGGAGGCCAGCTGTTTACTGACCTCCAAGGATGGGTCTGTTCCTGGACCCAGAGACATGGGAGGGCTGTGACAGCCAGGTCTAGGCTACAACCTTTGCCCAGAAACAAGCCTTTGAGCAGTGGGTGGCCAGAGGCTGCAGCCAGAGGCAGCCAGCTTGGTCCTGACTTCCAGCCAGCCCAGTGGTCCTGGGTGGTACAAGAGGAAAAAGATCACTGCATCTTCAGAGCTGTGTGTAGAGTCCAGCTGTGTGTCTCCAGGGCTCAGAAATCATCTGTATTCCCAAGCAGGTTCTCCCTATGCCCTCTGCTGCCCAGTCCTCTCTCCAGGGCCCTCCAGAGACGCCACACTTTGGGTGAGCACAGCCAAAAGGAGTATGTAAACTAAGAATTATAAGCCCTCAACTGACTGAACAGACCATCTCTTGGCCAAGAGGAGCCCAGGATGACCTCGAAAACTGAGTTCTGGGTCACAATAGGGTAGAAGATCTGATATGCCTTGTTATTCTCACACCTTACTAACCACTACAAGGGAGGACCTCCCCCAAAACTTATTTATAAGAGATTATGTACTTTTTTGTTGTTTTGTTTTGAGTTGGAGTCTCACTCTGTGGTCCAGACTGGACTGCAGTGGCACAATCACAGCCACTACAGCGTTGATCTGCTGGGCTCAGGTGATACTTCCACCTCAGCCTTCCAAGTAGCTGGAACTACAGGCACATGCCATCATGCCTGGCTAATTTTTTAATTTATTGTGGAGATGAGGTCTTGCTAAGTTGCCCAGGTTGGTCTTATACCCCCGGGCTCAGGCATTCTCTCCTCTACCTCCCAAAGTTTGCGATTACAAGTGTGAGCCTCCATACCCAGTAGATTGTGTACTTCGTCATCTTCATAGTACTCTCCATTTGATACAATACACCTATTGAGATGCTTTTTTCACTACTCAAAGGTTTTTGAACTTGTCAATTTTGATGCCTTTTAGTGCTTCCACTATTTTTGGTTTTGCCTCTTCCACATAGGCAAAATGTTTCCCTTTGAGGACTTTTTTCATCCAGGGGGGTAAAAAAAGTCACTTGGGGTGAGATTGGGTGAATAAGGAGGGTGAGACACAAGTGTCATGCCTTTTTTGGTAAAAAAAAACAAAACAAAAAAACTGCTGAACACTCAGCCCGGTGTGGGCAGGTATGCTGTCATGGTGGAAGAATCAGTTACTGCTGTTTGCTGCAACTTGGGACATTTCTTTCACAAATCATGACACAACCTTCTCAAAGTTTTCAGATAGAAACTGGTTGACTGTTCCAGAGAAAAAATTCCAAGTGTATTACAAGGGGCCTGCCTTCCAAAAGATAATTCTGGGGTTTCTTTGGGTGCTACCCCCATATTAGGCTATCTTCCTTACAGGAAAACAGAAACCAGCCCTTTCAAAAGACTTCACCACAGATATCAATCAACACCTGACACTGCCCCTCATTTTTTGCCTGATAAGAGAACACCAACTACAGAGTGGTTCTGGCCAGTCCATGAAGGGTGTACAGTAAAGGTTTTCATGTCCCCTTGCTGACATCACATCCCCTGTTTTCATGTTCACCTGTTGACATAAGAAGGCTGAAAATTTTACCCTTGGGTCATGCTAATGCTGCCATTTTATGAACATGGGTCCCAGGAAGGGACATGAGCTTCATTTGTTCCGGGGCATGTTTCTCCTTTCATAAACACTCTTGACCCCTCCTATAGCTTACTGAATAAGTATATTCAGCCACCTTGGTCAGCATAAATTCCTGTCTTATTCTTCCCTCTCCCAAAGTGTCTGTTTCTGGCTTCTGGCCGAAGGCAATCCAGCCTACCAGAATGGCCACCCTGCAGGCTGAAACCCTTTATGAGAAATAAAGCTCTCCTTTCCAAATTGATGAGCCTTGTCATGGGTTCAGTTGACAGGCATCATACTATCCATTGTATTGGTGCCAGGTGGGGTACAGTGTGTTGCTCTGTGGGTTCTTTAGAAAAGCATTTTAGAGCAAGTCCCAAGTATAGTTTAAGACAGAATTTTCTAGAAATAGACATCCCAAGTATAGTTTAAGAAAGAATTTTTTTTAGAAATAGACGCGTTTTATGGTTCCCTTAAAATAAGGCACATGCTCACCTTTGACAAGAAGTTTTATATACTTTTACAACCATAATTAAGCAAACCATGAACTAAGAGCAGTGGGCTACAGTCATCTCTTTTGATTACCATCTCTCAACCTTGTAAGGTCACAGACTCCTAAATAATTCAAGTTATTGGCTAACTAGATTTTGGCTTTTCTTATTACATCATGTCTATGTATTGGGTAATTCCCTATTGTTTCTGTGATCTACTGCACTGATAGATCCACATTCCAGCCCGCAAGGTGGTCAGGTCTGGTGTGCCTGGTCAGTAGGGTGGAGGTTGTGTACCGATAAGAAAGATGTGAAGCCGGGTGCAGTGGCTCATGCCTGTAATCCCAGCACTTTGGAAGGTAGAAGTGAAAGGATTGCCTCAGCCCAGGGGCTCAAGACCAGCCTGGGCAACCTGGCAAGACCTCGTCTCTACAATAAGTTTTAAAAAATTAACCAGGTGTGGTGGCTCATGCCTGTAGTTCCAGCTACTTGGAAGGCTGATGCAGAAGGATGGCCTGAGTCCAGCAGGCTGAGGCTGCAGTAGCCATGAGTGTGGACTGTACTCCAGCCTGGGCAACAGAGTGAGCCCCTGACCCCCGCCCAAAAAAAGCCTGAACACTTACCTTATTTTGTTTTATTTTTTTGGTAGAGACAAGGTCTCACTATGTTGCTCAGACTGGTATTGAATTCCTCACTTCAAGCAGTCCTCCTGCCTTGACCTTCCAAAGTGCTGGGATTATAGGTGTAAACCACCATGCCTCGGCAATTCAAAAACAAAAACAAAAACTTATCTATGTCTAACCTGCACTGAATAACATGCATCATTATGTGTGAGGTCTGTGGGAGAAGCACTCTGACTCCAGAACACTGTGGGCTTGTCCTGCCCTTCCTCTCCCTGCACATGGCAGGACAGTGGGGACAGAGTCCTTGGCCTCAGGTTCACAGCTCCCCATTCCAACCACGCTCACAGGACTCAGGGTAGGGTTGGCTGAACCCGGTGGGAGGGGGTAACTACATTGTTCCTGCAGAAGGCACAGCTGCCCTGAGATTTGGAGGGTGTCAGCTCCCTGAGTTCTGCTCCTTCCCCCAGACTGCCACCCAGGTAGAGATAAGGCCTCAGGTTCAAAGGCCAGAGAGGGAGCCAGCAGGGACAGGCGGAGCTGAAAGCCCTATCCTCCCCCCACCTTCACTAGGCCTAGAGATTGGGATCCTGCCCCAACCTCTTCCTGACCCCGAGAACCCCTGCCAGGTGGCAGCCAAGGCCGAAGTCCCAACTTTAGGCTCCCTTCCTGTTTGTGTTGGAGCTTTGGACATTTCCTGGGGATTCTCTCCAGGGGCCCCTGAGGAGGGGAGCATGACTCAGCAGGCACTCTTTTGGTTCCCTTAGACTCCAGCCCACTGCAGTACCCACCAGAGATCCCAGCCCAGGACCTAGTAAGAAGGTCCTGTGTCCCCATCCCCAGCTGGGGCAGCAAAGGCTCTGGAGGTTATCTAGGCTAACCACACTGGGAGCAGCTGGAAAGGGCAGAGGTGTGGGCCTGGGGGACTCCGGTGTGATTGTGTAGGGTCCAAGCACCTTTGTCCCAGGTCTCCCAACTTAGGGACAGCCCCCAGAGAAAGGGTCACAGAAGTGGATACCCTGGCCCTAGGGGGCCAGAGGAGGTGGCC
The DNA here is from genome assembly GCF_000164805.1 of Carlito syrichta. Lineage (NCBI taxonomy): Eukaryota > Metazoa > Chordata > Mammalia > Primates > Tarsiidae > Carlito > Carlito syrichta. The sequence goes on from NW_007256815.1 coordinate 372,441, forward strand.
CTGGTCCACCACTCTGGGAAGGTGGTAGGCAGGGGAGCAGATGGATGCCCAGATCCCCACACAGAGGAAGAGGCCCAGTGCTTGCCCCCCCATGAGCTGGGGCCCAGGCTGTGGGGTAGGATCTGCCGCTGGAATGGTTAACCCAGGAACCTCCAGCAGCCAATCACAGAGCCCTGCAGGAAATACCTGGGAGAGGTCCTCGTGTTGGGGCCGGGCAGATCAGCCCAGCCCCAGTCTGGCCCCAGGCAACCTGAGCAGCCCTTAGCCAGCCCAGACTCACTCGGCCTCCCCACAGCAACGCCAGCAAGTTGGAGCTGAGTATGGTAGTCCTGGCCGGGCTTAAGCCTGGACTGCTGCTGGCCATGCTGATGGTGACAGCAGCAGCGACAGCAACAGCGACAGCAACCCCACCCGCCAGTCTACTGAGCCTGCTTACCTCCGGCCAGGGCTCTCTGGACCAAGAGGCACTGGGCGGCCTGTTAAATACGCTGGCGGCCCGTGTGCAGTGCACCGAAGGGCCGTGTGGAAAGGTAACAGCCCCACCCGACGGGTCCCCCAGCCCCAGCCCCTTCCTGCCCGCTCCACCCTGCCGGCCAGCTGCAAAGGGCCCTGGGCAAACTCCAGTAGGCGGGCCAAGGCTTATGGCTGAGCACTTGGGCACCCTGGACCTGCCTGTAGGCCTGAGCCCATCCCCCTCCGCTCAGGGGCTCACACAGGCCTGCTCTCTCCAGGGACGCACAGCTGCATTTCTCCCCAGAGCCCCCACCCCACCTCTTCTTGCTGTCCCCCAGGCCATCAAATTGGTAGTGGCTCCAGGAAAAGAACACCTGGGGGGCTGGGGAACCCTGCTAGGGACCCCACTGTGTGCACTCATGTCACTGAGGCAAGCAGAACCAGGGCCTGGGGAGAGGAAAGGGCAAGGGGGTGTGAGAGAGAGGATGGTGGAGGGGTGCTGAATGTGAAGGAGAGCAGAGAGGGGCCCTCTCAGGGAAGTGGCAGCTCCTGGCATACAGGCTCTCTTGGCCCGAGCCTGCCTGTCCCTTCCTGGTGGACCCAGCCTGGCCCCAGCCCACCCGTCTCTGCCCACAGTGCCTGTCTGTAGAGGATGCCCTGGGCCTGGGCATGCCTAAAGAGCCAGGGCCCCTGCCGGGACCAGTCCTGGAGTCCAGGTACATTGCCCACCTTAGCGCCGCTGCCACCCTCTACCTCAGCAATCCTGAGGGCACGTGCGAAGATGTTCGGGCTGGCCACTGGGCCTCTCATGCAGACCATCTCCTGGCCCTGCTTGAGGGCCCTAAGGCCCTCATCCCAGGCCTGAGCCGGCTGCTGCAGAGTATCCAGACACAAGCTGTGAGACAGACCACTGAGGAGGAGGTGAGGGTCTAGGCAGGTTGGCTAGGGCTGAGGGTAAGGGAGGTCCCAGGACCAGCGAAGTGGAGCTACTTAGGGAGCTGGGCCTGGCTGCATGGGTGGAACATTCTTCTGCAAAGGTTTCAGGGCACCTGGGGGCATATGGGGATACACTCAGGAGGCTGGAGTGGGGTAGGGATTCATAAAGGGATATAGTTGGGGACTACAGGAGCCCCAGGAGGGTCCTTCACCAGAGATTGGGGGCCAAGAAGGCTCTGGAGCCCCAGGGAAAAACCCAGAGGGCAAGGTGGGAGCCGGCTGAGGCCAAGCCCAAGTCTTAAGTGAGAAAGAGGCGGTGCTGAATCTGCAAGTGCTTTGAGGAGGTTGGTGGAGCAGATCCTGGGAGTCAGTGGGAAATATCTCTGGGGGGTCAATGGCAAAGATGAAGGCTAGTAAGTCACGGCCATCTCATCCTCCAGACTTGCGTAGACATTCCTCAATTGCTGGAAGAAGCAGAGGGGGCCGGGGCTCCAGGCAGCCCTGGTGCAGTCCTAGCTGCCTTGCTGGACCATATCGTGAGTGGGTCCTGCTTCCGTGCCTTGCCGAGCCCTCAGTACTTTGTGGACTTTGTGTTCCGGCAGCACAGCGGCGAGGCTGTCAATATCACACTGGCTGGTAAGGCCTGGGCTAGGCACAATGGAGGGGGGAGGGAGTACCTAAACCCCCAGCTTCCATGTCCCTGGGGGTCAGAGCTGGAGCCCACACAGACTTGGTGCACCTACTCTGTTTTCCCTACCAGAGCTGTCGGCTTTGATGCAGCGCCTAGGGGTGGGCAGAGAGGTCCATAGTGACCACAGTGACCACAGTCATCACAGGGAGGCCAACCATCAGGACCCTGTGCCCTTTGCCACCTCAAACAACAGCTCCAGTGTGTGGGACATGGTAAGTAGCCTGTGGGTTAGGGTCCTGGGGTAAGATGGGGCCCCTCAGGCCTGCTCAGGCCCCTGACCCTGTTCTACCACTCCCCAGGTATGCCTGAGCGCCAGGGATGTAATGGCTGTGTATGGGCTGTCGGAGCAGTCTGGAGTGACCCCTGAGGCCTGGGCTCAACTCAGCCCTGCCCTGCTCCAGCAGCAGCTGAGTGGGGCCTGCAGCCTTCAGCCCAGCCTCCCAATCCAGGACCAGCTCAGCCAGGCAGAGAGTGAGTGCCCACTTGCCCCGAGTTGTGCTGGCAGTGCAAAGGTGGGGGTCTTGCAGGGAGGAGGGAATGGCCACTGAGGATAGGCAGTGTAGAGAAAACTGGGCAGGGGCTGAAGATAGAAAGAGTAGATGCAGGAAAACGTGGGGGGCTTGGAGGGGAGTGGGACTTTGAGGCAGGAGGGTCAGCATGAGCAGAACCTGGCCCACTCTGACCACCTGCAGCCCTGGTAAGCCCTAGGGTGCCCCCCTAAGCAGGGACTGGGGAGCACAGGCAAGGAAGGAGGCTCTCATGGAGGCCTCAATCTGCCCCCCACCAGAGTATCTATATGGCTCCCTGGCCACGCTGCTCATCTGCCTCTCCGCGATTTTTGGCCTTCTGCTGCTGACGTGCACTGGCTGCAATGGAATCACCCACTACGTCACACAGACCTTTCTGGGCCTGGCGGTTGGTGCACTCACAGGCGATGCCCTCCTGCACCTGACACCCAAGGTCTGCCCTTCCCTGCCAGGACCCTCCCTTCCTGATGGATCTCCCAGGCCATATTCCCCCCGTCCCCAACCTATCGCCCCTTGTCTGGGGGTGAGGGGGACCTGGGGCCTCCAGCTCAGCACTCCCTGCTCACCAGGTGCTGGGGCTGCACATGCACAGTGATGAGGGCCTAAGCCCACAACCTACCTGGCACCTCCTGGCCATGCTGGCTGGGCTCTACATCTTCTTCCTGTTTGAGAACCTCTTCAACCTTCTACTGCCCAGAGACCCAGAGGTCAGGCTCCTTGATACTGGACTGGGTGGTTGGGTGGACTGGGGGCTTGGTGGGCCCTGAACAGCTACTCCCACAGGACTCAGAAAAGGACGGGCCCTGCAGCCACGGGAGCCACAGCCATGGGGGCCACAGCCACGGTGTGTCCCTGCAGCTGGCACCCAGTGACCTCAGGCAGCCTAAGTCATCCCACCAAAGCTCCCACGCAGACCTGGTGAGTGGGTGCCAGATTCCCCACCCCATGTGGAGCCCCCTCCACGGACCCTTCCCACTCTCACACTCGAAGCCCCACCCAAAGCCCTGTGCCCCTGCCTCCAGCACTGATCCTGGGATTCGCCACTGCACCCCTCCTCCACCACCCCGTCAGAGGCTCACCCACACTCCTCCCAGGTGGCGGAAGAGAACCCAGAGCTGCTGAGCCTGGAGCCCCGGAGACTGAGCCCAGGTAGGCCTTAAGGGAGACCGGGGCTGAGGGACCTGTGGTTTGTGCAAGGAGTGGGTGAGTCCTGGGGGCGCGGTAGTGTGGGGACAGGCCAGACTCACGGCCACCATGCCCGCAGAACTGAGGCTGCTACCCTATGTGATCACACTGGGCGACGCCGTCCACAACTTCGCAGACGGACTGGCCGTGGGCGCCGCCTTTACGTCCTCCTGGAAGACCGGGCTGGCCACCTCGCTGGCCGTGTTCTGCCACGAGGTGCCGCACGAGCTGGGTGAGCGCTGGGGCGGGGCCTGCCGTGGCGGGTGCGTCAGTGGGCGGGGCTATTGACGTGATCCTGCCCTCAGGGGACTTCGCGGCTTTGCTGCACGCTGGATTGTCAGTGCGCCGAGCGCTGCTGCTGAACCTGGCCTCAGCGCTCACAGCCTTTGCTGGCCTCTACGTGGCGCTTGCAGTCGGAGTCGGTGAGGAGAGCGAGGCCTGGATCCTGGCTGTTGCTACCGGCCTGTTCCTCTACGTGGCGCTCTGCGACATGGTCAGGATGGTGTGGGGAGGGGGCTGCTCCAGGGATGGGAACTGACCAGGGGAGCCAAGCTGGTTGCTGACCCGGTACCCACCTGCTCCTCAGCTTCCGGCCATGCTGAACGTGAGGGACCAGCGGCCCTGGCTGCTCTTCCTATTGCACAACGTGGGCCTGCTGGGCGGCTGGACCGTTCTGCTGCTACTATCACTGTACGAGGACAACATCACCCTCTGATATCCCTGCCCCAGTCTTGGACCTTTGACTCTGACTCCCACCCCTGCGTTATCTCAGCCCCTTGGACCTACCAGGCACCCCTAAGCCTATAGCCCAGAAACTAGGAGGCCTTTAAGAATCCCCAGCCCCAACTCCAATAAACACACTCTTGTCCTTGGAGCCCAGCTGTGTTTTCCTTGCTGGGAGGTAAAGACCTTCAGCTGAGAAAGGCCAAGGAGTGTGGCACTACCTCCTTCCCCACAAGAGTGCCTGGCCCCAAGAAGAAGCCCTCCAGGCAGCCAGCCCCAGGCCCCTCCTCTGTGATGTGGAGACCCTGCCTGAGGAATGGGGTCAGAGGAATTCTCCAGTGTGCGTAGGCAGTAAATGGGGTCAATCAGTAAGCAAACTTGTTTACTCATAGCAGAAAAGCCAAAATAACTAACAGTGCTTACACAGATGGGGGCTTATTTCTCTCTCTCATAGAAAACAAACTTGAAGATCAGACTACAGTGTGTGGCAGCCCCTGTCCCCAGGGCCTGGGTCTTTTCCATTGTCCTCAACAGATGTGTCCATCCTCAGAGTTCTCCTCAGGCTGGCATAATACAGCCTACCACAAGCTGGGTGCCTTAAAACCAGAAATTTATTCTCATAGTTCTGGAGGCTAGAAGTTCAAAATCAAGGTGTCAGCAGAGCCATGCCCCTTCTGAAGTCTCCAGGGGAAGAGGCTTTTTCTTGGTTGTGGCAGCATAACTCTGATCTCTGCCTTTGTCTTTACATGACCTTTTTTCTTGTGTCTGTCTCTTCTCATAAGGACACCAATTACATTGTATTGCCAGCCCACCCTATTCCAGTATGACCTCATCTTAACTAATTCTGTCTGTAATGATCCTATTTCTTGCTTCCTTTTTTTTTTTTTGAGTTGGAGTCTCTCTCTGTCGCCCAGACAGACTGGAGTGCAGTGGCCGCTCCCGGCCACCGCAGCCTCGACCTGCTGTGCTCCAGCAATCCTTCCGCCTCAGCCTTCCAAGTAGCCGGAATTACAGGCATGCGCTACCATGCCCAGCTGATTTTTTGATTTATTGTAGAGATGAGGTCTCGCTACCCAGGTGGGTCTCGAACCCACGGACTCAGGTAATCCACTCACCTCAGCCTCCCAAAGGCGCGGGATTACAGGCTGAGCCACTGAGCCTGGCAATGATCCTATTTCTAAGTCACATTCTGAAATGCAGGGGGTTAGGTCTTCAACATATCTTCAACAACTGTGTGGACACAATTCAAATCATAACATTCTAGGGTTCAAAATGGCTGCAAGAGCTCTAGCTATCACATGCACTCTATAGGTAGCAGAAAGGAGGCAGGCGGAAAGAGCAAAAGAGGTAAGGAGCCCAGGAAGCATCACACCCAGCTTGCCATTCACTCAGTATCACAGGTACATGAACAGACAACCAGAGGACCATCTCATGCTCCCCAGGCCTACTTGTGCTGGAGGGAGGAAGGAACCACATGGAGGGATCTGAGGCAAATTGGGCAGGAAAGGCCATGTTTTAGACCTCCTTGACCTGACACTCGTCCCCAGGACTAGGAGATGGGGGGAGCATGGGAAAACCATATGCCCCAGCGGACTCCAAGAGACTGACTCTTCAAGAACCCTCACCAATCCCACAAGAGATGTTTAGCATTTGCCACCTCCCTCCTTAACCCATCCCACAATACTGTGGGGGGTGGGAGAAGTGCAGAAAACCACCAGCTCCCAGCACAGTGCCTGCCCCAGGGGAACCTTGAATATGTCCTGGAAAGCAGCATCCACTAGTCCTGTGCTGCAGGGCTGAGGGAGGACTCAGCTAGCTTTTGGAGAGCAAGGATCTTTGAGCAGTGAAGCTGAGAGCTCCAAACCTCCTAGGACTTTTACTGGGAGCCCCATCACTCTCTCCTCAGCCTATGCTGGTTCAGATGCCCCTTTCTACATGCCCTGCATCACTATCTTGTCCATTACAATCCCTCCCTGATCCCCTCTCCAGTGCTTCCAAACTCCACCTCTACTGACAGGCTTATTTCATCTCTCTCTCTCTCATTATTATTAGAGTCGAAGTCTCACTTGTTGCCCAGTCTGGAGTGCAGTGGCATGCTCACAGCCACCGCAGCCTCAACCTGCTGGGCTCAGATGATCCTTCAGCCTCAGCCTTCCAAGTAGTTGGAACCACAGGCATGTGCCACAATGCCTGGCTAATTTTTTTTTTTTTTAGAGACAAGATCTCACCAAGTTTTCCAGACTGGTCTGGAATGCCTGGGCTCAGGCAAACCTCTTGCCTCCACCTCCCAGATTGCTGGGATTACAGGCGTGAGCCACCATGTCTGGCTATTTCACCTCTTATTGAAGAAGGTCACCAGGCAGGCCTGCCTCTGTCTTCCCACTCCAGCCCTGCAGCCCCAGCCCCTCTGTCACCCTCTTTTTCTCCTCTGACAAATAGGGCAGGATCTTAGGCTCATCCTACCTGCTGCCACCCTCCCTAAGACTGCTCCTCCAGTATCCCTGGCTCTTTCCACACTAACCACCCCTCTCCCACAGATGAGCTCTTTTTCATTTGTAAGGACGTTGCTGTGTGGCAGGTCCCTCTGAGAGTTCTGTGGGCACTGCCTTGTTTAATCAGAACAAGAGGCCCTGGGATGTAGGAACCAGGGCTTTACTCATGTGTCCTAGGTGAGAGTTTTCTTCTGACTTTTTTTTTTCCAAGTCGGAGTCTCACTCTGTCACCCAGGCTGGAGTGCAGTGGCATGATCACTGCCACTACAACCTCAACCTGCTTGGCTCAGGCGATTCTTCCACCTCAGTCTTCCAAGTGGCAGGAACTACAGGTGCATGCCACCACACCTGGCTAATTTTTGATTCATTATAGAGGCAAGGTCTTGCCAAGTTGCCCAGGCTGGTCACGAACCCCTGGGCTCAGGTAATCCTCTTGCCTCTGCTTCCCAAAGTGTTGGGATTACAGGTGTGAGCCACCATGCCTGGCCTTTTAAAAGGGGTTGGTAGCCTGGGCAAAATAGCGAGACCCTATCAATACAAAAAAAAAGTTAGCCGGGTGGTGGTTCATGCCTGTAGTCCTAGCCACTTCAGAGGCTGAGGCAGGAAGATTGCTTGAGCACAGATGGATGAGGCTGCAGCAAGCCATGATTGTACTAGTGCACTCTAGTCTGGGTGGTAAAGCAAGACCCTGTCTCAAAAATAACATCAATAAAATAAAAAGAGATTGGGTGTGGCTCAAGGGTCACACACCTGCCTGGGTATCCAAGTGGCCCTTCATCCATTGTTCAATGAGTAACAGATTCGGATGTGATGCAAACACATATTTCTATGCCATTGTCTTGGGTATCACTATACTTCTAGATTTTCTTGTTTTATTTCTTTTATTTATTTATTTATTTTTGAGTTGGAGTCTCACTGTCGCCCAGACTGGAGTGCAGTGGCCGCTCCCGGCCACCGCAGCCTCGACCTGCTGGGCTCCGGCGATCCTTCCGCCTCAGCCTTCTGAGTAGCCGGAATTACAGGCATGCGCTACCACGCCCGGATGATTTTTTGATTTATTGTAGAGAGAAT